>NW_026125748.1:0-166967 GCF_943737965.1 Phodopus roborovskii
GTTTCTTGGAGATCTTTGTATATTTTGGGAGATGAGCCCTTTGTCGGATATAGGATTTGGTGAAAACTTTTCCCAGTCTGTGGGCTGCCTTTTGGTCTTGTCTACTGTGTCCTTTGCCTTATGTAGCTTCTAAGTTTGAAGAGGTCCCATTTATTAATTGTTCCTTTCAGTGTCTGTGCCCCTGGAGTTATGTTCAAGAAGCGGTCTCCTACACCAATTTGTTCGAGGGTACCTCCTACTTTCTCTCCTAAGATGTTGAGGTCTTTGATCCATTTGGACTTGAGTTTTGTGCTATGGCGACAGACATGGGTCTATATGCAGTCTTCTACACAACCTCATCCAATTGTGTCAGCACCATTTGTTGAAGATGCTGTCTTCACCCCATTGTATAATTTTAGCTGTTTTGTCGAAAATCAGGTGTGCATAGATGCGTGGGATTAATATCCAGGATTTTCAATTCGATTCCATTGGTCTACCTGTCTATTTCTTATGCCAATACAAGGCTGTTTTCAGAAGTATAGCTCTGTAGTAGAGCTTTAAAAGTCAGGAATGCTGATGCCTCCTGAAGTTCTTTTATTGTATAGGGTTGTTTTGGCTATCCTGGGTCTTTAGTTTTTCCCTATAAAGTTGATTATTATACTTTCAAGGTCGGTGACGAATTTTGGTAGGATTTTAATGGGGATTGCATTGAATCTGTAGATTGCTTTTGGTAAGATTGCCATTTTTACTATGTTATTTCTACCTAACAAAGAGCATGGGAGATCTTTCTATTTTCAGGTATCTTCTTTAATTTTCTTTAGAGTCACAAAGTTCTTGTTATATAGGTCTTTTACTTGTTTGTAAGCGTTACACCAAGATACTTCTTATGTTGCTTGTGGCTATTGTAAAGGGTGATGTTTCTCTGATTTCTTTCTCTGCCTCTCTAGTTGTCTGAAAATTAATAGGGCTACTGATTTTTTTTGGAGATTATCTTGTATCCTGCTATTTGCTAAAGGTGTTTATCAGCTGTAGGAGTTTCCCGGTAGGAAGTTATTGGGTTGCTTTATGTAAAACTATCATATCATCTACAAATAGAAACAGTTTGACTTCTTCCTTTCTCTTAATTTTGATCCCCTTTATCTCCTTTTATTGTCTTATAGCATTAGCTAGAACTTCTAGTACGATATTGAAGAGCTATGGAGAGAGAGAGGGACAGCCTTGTCTTGTTCCTGATTTTAGAGGAATTGGCTTAAGTTTCTCTCCATTCAGCTTGATGCTTGGCAGTTGGTTTGATGTATATTAACCCTTATTATGTTTAGGTATGTTCCTATTATCCCTGACCTCTCCAAGACCTTTATCTTGAAAGCGTGTTGAGATTTTGTTGAAGGCTTTTTCCGCATCTAGGAGATAATCATATGGTTTTTATTTTTCTTGTTTGTTTATATGGTGGATCACATTGATAGATTTTCGTATGTTAAACCATCCCTGCATTCCAGATCTGAAGCCTCATGGTCATGGTGGATGATTTTCTCTGATGTATTCTTGAATTCGGTTTGCCTGTATTTCTTATTGAGTATTTTTGCATCGATGTTCATCAGGGATATTGGTCTGTAGTTTTCTTTCTTATTGTATCTTTGTGAGGTTTGGGTACCAAAGTTATTGTGCCCTCATAAAAAGAGTTTGGGTCAATGAACCTTTTGTTTCTACCCTTGTGGAACAGTTTGAGGAGTAGTGGTATTAGTTCTTCCTTGAATGTCTGGTAGAATGCTAATGCTGAATCCATCTGGCCCTGGACTTTTTTTCGTTGGAAGGCTTTCGATGACTGCTTCTATTTCATTGTTCGATTTATTTAAGTTGTTTAAGGTGTTTGTCTGTTCTTGATTTAATTTTGGTAAGTGATAGTTATCCAGAAACTTGTAACCATTTCCCCATTGAATTTTCAATTTTTGTGGAATACAGGTTTTCAAAGTATGACCTAAAAATTGTCTGGATTTCCTGTGTGTCTGTTGTTATGTTCCCCATTTCGTTTCTGATTTTGTTAATTTGCATGTTCTGTCTTTGATTTTTCGTTAGTTTGGATAAAGGTTTGTCTATCTTGTTGATTTTCTCAAAAAACCAACTCTTTGTTGCATTGATTTTTTGTATTGTTTTCCTGGTTTCTATTTTGTTGATTTCAGCCCTCAAGCTGATTATTTCCTGGCGCCTGCTCCTGCGGGGTGAGTTTGCTTCTCTGTTCTAAGGTTTTCAGTTGGGGCTGTTAATTCTCTTATGTGACTATCCTCTGTTTTCTTCATATGGGCACTTAGTGCAATGAACTTCCCCTCGTAGCACTGCTTTCAAGGTGTCCCATAAGTTCGGGTATGTTGTATCCTCATTCCTCATTGAATATTAGAAAGTCTTTAATTTCTTTCTTTATTTCTTCTTTGACCCAGTAGTGGTGCAATTGCACATTGGGTCAGTTTCCATGAGTTTGCAGGTTTTCTGCTATTTGTGTTGTTGTTGAATTCCAATTTAAAGCATGGTGGTCCGATAAGATACAGGGGACTATTCCTATTCTCTTGTATCTGTTGAGGTTTGTTATGTCACCTAGTATGTGTTCGATTTTAGAGAAGGTTCCATGTGGAGCAGAGAAGAAGGTATATTCTTTTGTCTTTGGATGGAATGTTCTATAGATGTCTGTTAGCCCCAGTTGAGATATAACTTCTGTTAATTCTTTTGTTTCGTTGTTGAGTTTCTGATTTGTGGTCCTGTCTAGTGTTGAGAGTGGTGTATTGAAGTCTCCCACTATAAGTGTGTGAGGCTTTATATGAGCTTTGAGTTTTAGTAGTGTTTCTTTTTCGAATGTGGGTGCCTTTGTATTAGGGGCATAGATGTTCAGAATTGAGACTTTGTGTTGATGGATTTCTCCTGAGATGAATATGAAATGACCGTCTTCATCTCTTTTGGACTAGTTTTGGTTTGAAGTCTAGCTTGTTAGATATTAGGATAGCTACACCTGCTTGCTTCTTATTTCCATTTGATTGGAAAATCTTTCCCAACCCTTTACCCTGAGGTAATGTCTATCTTTGGAGCTAAGATGTGTTTCTTGTATGCAGCAGAAGGATGGATTCTGTCTTCGTATCCATTCTGTTAGCCTGTGTCTTTTTATAGGTGAGTTAAGACCATTAATGTTGAGGGTGAGTAAGGGACATTGATTGTTGATGCTTGTTTGATTTAGGTTTGCTGTTGGCAGTGGTACTGTGAGTATATTAGTTCTTCTTTACCCTTGGTTTCTGGTGTAGTTTGATTATCTTTTGCCTACATTTTTGTGGGCTTAGTTACCCTTCCTTGGGTTGGAGTTTTCCTTCCAATACTTTCTGTAGGGCTGGATTTGTAGATACATATTGGGAAAATCTGGTTTTGTCATTAAATATCTTGTTCTCTCCGTCTATATTGATTGAGAGTTTTGCTGGATATAGTAGCCTAGGCTGGCATCCGTGTTCTCTTAATACTTTTAGAACATCTATCCAGGACCTTCTGGCCTTGGAGGGTTTCCATGGAGAAGTCAGGTGTAATTTTGATAGGTCTGCCTTTATATGTTACCTGTCCTTTTTCCTTCGCTTCTCTTAATATTCTTACTTTATTCTGTATGCTAGGTGTTTTCATTATTATATGTCGGGGGTCTTTTTTTCTTTGGTCCAGCCTATTTGGGGTTTGGTATTCTTCTTGTACTTTCATGGGCATGTCCTTCTTCAGATTTGGAAAGTTTTCCTCGATGATTTTGTTGAATGAAGCACCTTTGAGCTGGGCTTCCTCACCTTCGTCTATGCCTATTATTCTTAGGTTTGGCCTTTTCATGGTGTCCCACATTTCCTGGATGTTTTGTGTTAAGGATTTGTTGGATTTATGATTGTCTTTGGTCGATGAATCTATTTCTTCTGGTTTATCTTCTGCACCTGAGATTCTCTCTTCCATCTCTTGAATTCTGTTAATTATGCTTGCATCTGTAGTTCCCGATCTTTTGCAAAAATACTCCATAAAATACTGGCAAATGGAATCCAAGAGTACTTCATAGAAATCATACAGCATGACTAAGTGACTAAGTAGGCTTCATACTTGGGTTGCAGGGTTGGTTTAACATAGGAAAATCTATCAACATTAACTACCATATAAACCAACTGAAAAAGGAAAAGCAAATGATCATCTCCATAGAGGCTGAGGAAGCCTTGGATAAAATTCAACACCCTTTCTTGATAAAGGTCTTGGACAGATCAAGACTACCAGAAACATGCAGGAATATAATAAGGACAATAAACAAACACTAAACCAACAGACAACTTCAAAATGAATGGAGAGAAGCTTAAGTTGATTCCTGTAAAATCAGGAAAAAGACAAGGCTGTCCTCTCTCTCCACAACTCTTCAATATTGTGCTTCAAGTTCTACCTAAAGCAAGAAGATGGCAAAAGGAGATCAATGGGATCTTAATTGGAAAAGAACATGTCGAATTTTTTCTATTTGAGATGATATGATAGTTTACTTAAGCGACCCAATGAACTCTACCAGGTAACTCCTACCACTGACAAACACCTTAAGAAATTAGCAGGATACAAGATGAACTAAAAAAAGGCAATAGTCCTTCTTTATTCAGACGAAAAAGTGTCTGAGGAAGAAATCAGAGAAACATCACCCTTTACAATTGCCACAAAAAAATATAAAGTATCTTGGGGGTAATGCTTACCAAACAAGTGAAAGACCTATATAATAAGAACATTGTGTCTCTAAAGAAAGAAATTAAAGAAAATGTCAGAATATCATAAGACCTCACATGTTCATGGATAGGTAGGGTAATCATAGTAAAAATGGCAATCTTGCCAAAAGCAATCTATCCCCAATAAAATCACAGCACCGTACTTTACTGACCATGAAAGGATAATACTCAACTTTATATGGAAAAGAAAAGACACAGGATAGCCAAAACAACCCTATACAATAAAAAGAACTTCAGGAGGCAACACCATCCCTGATTTAAAACTCTACTGCAGAGCTATAGTCCTGAAAACATCCTCATATTGGCACAAAAATGCGCAGGTAGACCAATGGAATTGAATTGAAAATCCTGACATTAAGCCATCCTCAGAGGAATACCTGATTTTGACAAAATAGCTGAAAGTATACAATGTGAGGAGGAAAGCATCTTCCAAAAATAGTGCTGGCACAACTAGATGATGGTGTGTAGAAGACTGCTGATAAAACCATGTCTATTGCCATGCATAATACTGAAGTCCGAATGGATAAAGAACTCAACATAAATCTAGCCACACACAACTTCTTAGAAGAGAAAGTGGGAATTACCCTTGAAGAAATTGGTACAGGTGAACACTCCGGAATGTAACTCCAGTAGCACAGACAATGAGATAGACAATTAATGAATTGGAACACCTCAAACTGAGAAACTTCTTGTACCCCCATGCTACTATCTCTTCCACAAATCCAGCGAAGGCCTAGAGATTGAAATAAAGATAAGACAGTGGGTCATTCTTTCAATGGCAATGTCGGAATGCCAAATGCCATTTTTTGAGAGTCAAGAACGGGCTTAAATACCAACTTATAGCACAATGGAAAATTACAGGATATTTTAGGCTTAGCTCCTCCCTGTGTTGTCACAAGATATGCTTCTCATGGGTGTGAGACACGAGGTGTGTTGTCATGGGAAGAGTACTAACAAAAGCCTTGGGGCAAAGAGTTCTGGCCAACAGCTTCAGGCTAGCTCAAGGAAGCTCAAGGGTCCATACAGGGGCCCTACAGGCCCCCCTTTCTTTTAATTTAAAATAACACCTGCCTTAGGTGGCAAAGGACATCAGCATAATTCCTTACCCATCATTGTAGAGGTCACCCAGGCCCATAACCTACCTAACTTAGGTTAGATATTTGCCCCCTCTGCCTTATCCTTCACTGGTGAATAGTTTGTTCAGCCACAGGTGGGCAGAGGCATTTTCTCTTGAGTCAAAGACAGTATTTGTTTTGTTAGAAAGTTGGCCTGGGCCTGTTCAATGCTGTAGCAAAATAGCACCAAGTGCAAGGGCTACAAGCCCCCAAAACTGTGCCCACAAGTTGAAGTCCTTGTAAAGGCCTTCTGCATTGGCAAGTGGCACTCAGGTCTCATAGATGTTAATGATCTGCATGGCTAAAGCATGTGTATAACTTAAAAACGGATCACTCTAGGCTTTCTGGAGAAAAATGGTGCATTAACAAAGATATGTGTGAAAGACAGAGAACAAGAAGCCATATGAGCTTCTCACAAAAATTCAAGTGTTCCTATAGGAGGTTAGTTTGCAAATTTACTTTAAAAATGCCAATTTGTACTAAATAATCAAATGGGTTTTGGGTAGCCAAAGCTTAATCCAAATCACCTGATTTGCAGTATTTACATATTGGGAGAGGGCTATGGTAGAAACTGTTGCTTCAGTGATGAAGGCAGCACTGGCAGCCTTGATCCAGGAATCTCCTTTCCTCTCTGCTGCACATCCGTGGTACATGGCCCATGACAGTTGTTACAGTTGGCAGACCTGCTAAGAACAATTGAAACTTTCTCCAAAATTAGTAGCATTGGTTACAACAAAAACAATGGAACCAGAATACAGTGCCTGAGATGAAAGTGAAATTCTTGTCCTTTGGATCAAAGTGTATGTATGGGTGTTTGCTCCTGTTTCCACAGGCATTAGTTGAGGGCTCCATTGATAAGTTAGTTGTTGATCTCACTGTTCCGGAAGGGCATTTATGGTAGCCTTTCCACGGAAGCTCAAATTGTTAGTTGGCAGCAGTCTTGTAGTTCTCTAGACCTTTCTTTGTGTTCAATTTTATCCTCAAAACAATATTGGCTCCCTCTTTTATGTTATCTCTCTCTGTCTCTCTCTCTCTCTCTGTCTCTCTGTCTGTCTGTCTGTCTGTCTCTCTCTCTCTCTCTTTCCTTTCTTCTATTCCTAACCAGGCTAAATCTTTCTAATTGCACAAGTTGTCCTTACTTCCCCCTAGTTTTCTCCTACTTCTGTCTCCATTCACTGCCCCCCACTTCCCCTGAGCTCTGGGGAACTTGTCCCTTACCTGTTCTGTGAGGGACTTTGTATGAATCTCTTAGAATATACCTTGTATCCTAGTTCCTCTGGTGGTGTGAATTATAGGCTGATCCTTTGATCTAGGTCTAAAATCCATATATGAGTGAGTATATACTGTGTTCCTCTTTTTGTGACTGGGTTACCTCATTCAGGATGGTTTCTTCAAGTGTATCCACTTGCCTGTGAATTTCAAAATACCATTATTTTTTTTTCTGCACAGTAGTATTCCATTGTGTAGATGTGCCACATCTTCATCAACCATTCTTCAATTGAGGGGCATCTAGGTTTTTTCCATGTTCTTGCTATTACAAATAGTGCTGCTATGAACATAGTTGAGCAGATGTCTTTATTGCATGGATCTCCAAAATGGCTATATGATTTTGCACTCCCACCATCAGTGGAGGAGTGTTTGCAATTCCCTGCTTCCACTTTAACATGAGTCATCATTGGTGTTTCTAATTTTAGCCATTCTGGCAGCAGTAAGATGGTATCTCAAAGTTGTTTTGATTTGTATTACCCTGATAGCTAAGGATGTGGAGCATTTTCTTAAGTGTCTTTCAGCCTTTTTGATTTTTGAGAATTTTTTCTTCAATTCTGTACCCCATTTTTTAATAGGGTTATTTGGTGTTGTGTTGACTAGTTTTTGGAGTTATTTGTATATTTTGGAGATCAGCCATTTGTCGTATATAGGATTGGTCAAAATCTTTTCCCCGGTCTGTGGCCTGCCGTTTGGTCTTGTCTACTGTGTCCTTTGCCTTACAGAAGCTTCTAAGTTTGAAGAGGTCCCATTTATTAATTGTATCTCTCAGTGTCTGTGCCCCTGGAGTTATGTTCCAGAAGCAGTCTCATATACCAATTCATTCAAGGGTAACTCCTACTTTCTCTTCTAAGTGGTTCAAAGTGGCTGGATTGATGTTGAGGTCTTTAAACCATTTGGACTTGAGCTTTGTGCATGGCGACAGACATGGATCCATCTGCAGTCTTCTACACACCCTCATCCAATTGTGTCAGCACCATTTGTTGAAGATGCTGTCCTCAATATAAAATTGTATAATTTTAGCTGTTTTGTTGAATGCCAGGTATTCATAGTTGTGTGAGATAATATCAGGATTTTCAATTCGATTCCATTGGTCTACCTGTATATTTTTATGCCAGTTCCAGGATGTTTTCATAACTATAGCTCTGTAGTAGAGCTTAAAGTCAGGAATGGTGATGCCTCCTGAAGTTCTTTTATTGTATAGGGTTGTTTTGGCTATACTGGGTCTTTAGTTTTTCCCTAAAAAGTTGATTATTATCCTTTCAAGGTCTGCGTACATTATGATGTCTGGCATGTCTTCCCAGGAATTGATGATACAAAAAATTTCAACAACTTACATATTTAAAGATGTAATTATTAAATTGATTCATTATATAAACTGTGAACCCTGAAGTTTGGTGCCATGTGTCATTCAAGTGTGACAGACAATCTAACTATCTGATTATTTCTTTACTCACATCTGTCTTTTTCTACTCCAGGAAGAGTGGAGTCTGGATCCACCTTGTTGGTGTAAACTGTCTCCTGTGATTTCTTTATTTATGTGTTTATCAATGGTGATATCATTTTGTTATCTCTCTAGGGGTGAATTGTGAGAATTTATCTCATATATTCATTTTTTTTTGTTCAAATCTATGATTAGAAACTCAACGATCTCTTCAGTCTTGAGCAATCTCATAGGAGTCACGTTTAAACACCATCTACTTGTATAATTTTTATTCATATAATCATGAAAATCTGTCATTTTTTACTCAGTGATTACTGGAGTTTTGAGATTCCTTATGGGAGTCAATCTTGGCAGACGATCACATCATTTAATACTACAATTACTTATTTAACTGTAAAATTAGGAAATTAAATGATAATTCATCATTTAATTAAGGTTGTCAAAATAAAGATGATGTTATAGACCATAAGTCCCTTTTGGAGTCAAACTTTGGGATTTGATGATGTAACATCGTCTAATTCCTGGATTATTTAGCTATTGAAACAGATCATTACATCAGCCACAATTTTACGAGTTTGGTGCCATCTTGTCAGAGTTAATATAAAGTGCTAACTATTTAATTATCAATTTAAGTTTTTAAATAAAACATTATTCCAGGAAGAGAAGGATCTGATTTCCCATGTGGGATTTAATCATGCAGCAATATGTCATTATTCAATTATTTTTCATTACATATTAACTATTTTAATTGAAGAAGATGTTTTCCTTCATGACTGGAGTCTGGCCATTCCTCTCGGGAGATAATCATGTGCCATTATTTAATTTTCTAAGTATTACCTCCTTGAAAATCACTGGAGTTTGGTTGCATCTTATGAAAGTTAAGTATAGAGGACTATCCAATTATTTACTTATTTGATTACATAAATAATGATGGTGTCATCCATTATGGGTAGGGCTGTTGTGCGACTGACACAGCAGGAGATTGGTACCAGAAGTAGTGCTGACAAAATGAGGGACGCTGGGTTATGCAGTAATTACTGATTATGTAATAATAGATTTTTAATGATCGAATGATGAAACAATTTTAAAAAACTGAATTATATCGCATCATCAGTTTCTGAGAGTTTGCAACAGAACTGACGCATGAAGGACACAGTAAACACTGATTTTCAAAATTGAATAATTTAATAATCTCATGATTAGATCATTTTATCTAATGAACTCTTTCAGACTGTTAACATGACACACATCCAACTCTCAATAAATCTAAATAACCATGTTAGCAAGTTGGATACAGCACTCAATACAGAATTATCAACTGAGGAATCAAAAGTGACTGAGAGAAACATAAGACAGTGCTGAACATCCTTAATCATCAGCCAGATGCAAATCAAAACAACTCGGAGAAACCATGAGATCCAGCTCTCTAAACGTACAAGAATAAAGAGAAGATTATTTTATTTTCAATAAATAAGAAAGGATTATGGTAGAGGTGATTAATGTTATTGTTTCCATTCTGGAAACTAGAAAATTGAAGCACAGGAAATAAGTTTACATACTCATCAATGTACTTGATTAGCATAATGTCGCTTTCGTTTTTATGCTTATGTCACTGTAGGCGTGTTGTAGCTTGAGAGACTGGTAAATATGTATAAGTCAAAATAAAAGAGCACTGCTTTGTTTTTGAGAGAAAATCAGTGAGGCTGTAAGATTATTGCATGGGTGGGTATGCTAATTTTAGCATGTGGGAAGTACACTAGAATGTGACAGAATGTTGGATCATAAATGTTGCATGGCAACCCTGTTGGCATTCTGTATCCTGATATCATGGGCCAAGGACCAGAGAGCAGCTTCGAGAAAGTGTTATCATGGGGCATTACAATCTCCCAAGATAACTATCTCCTAAACCTTTTAATGACAGCATGTGATTCACTCACTAAGTCTTAGACAAATCTCTAGATGTTTGCCTACAGCTTTTACTGGTGACCCAATTCAAGGTTACCTAATATCAGTGAACATAGTGTGTGGAGAAACATTTAAAAGACTTCTGTTTATGAATGCTCTCTCTCCTAAGAAGTAAAGCTATGGATTAAAAGATAATAGAACTCAGAATTATGCATCAAAAGGTGAGTTTTCCATTGCCAACTTCCATCAAGAAGGTGATAATCCATTTTTTAGAGTACATTTAGGGATTATTGGATTGCAGTCCATCTCTTTTGAGGAAGCTGTCCAACATTATATATGTGATACCTTCTAAATTCCTGCATACACAATGACATTTTAGCATTTAAACATTTTACTACTAAACTCTGCGATTAAATAAGTGATGAACCAGGGAGTTATATACAATCTTGTGGGAGTCTAGTGAGAGACAATGGTGTCGAGGATGGCATACCATTTCATCCACTTTTTATTGTATTATTTAATCATTAAAATAGGACATCAGGTAATCCATGATCAGTGGATTATGATTTTACGCTATGGGAGTCAAGTATTTTAGACCGTCTAAATATTAATTATGTAATTAAAATATTTAAATGAATCATGACAGCAATGTTCACAAGTCTGGTTTGGAGCCACATTAATTAGCTGGATGATGTTACATCAATTCATTATTTGATTATTTAGTTATAAAAGCAATGATTATATCATCCATGACACCTAGTATTCAGAGCCAGAGATCATTTCATTACATAATTAACTTATTTAAATCAACAGTTCTTGTTAAGACCCAAGATAATACAATTATTTGTATAATTATGTAAGCCAATAATGCTCTATTCCATGAAGAGTCCTGTAAAGCTCCCACTTGGTGAGTTAGTATGCAATATCATCACATTTTATGATAAATTGTTTCAATTGATGATGATGACATCCTTCCTGACTGGAGTCTGGCCATTCTTCCCAGCCAGTTAATTGGTACATCACCTCTTCATTGCAACAGTTTGCTATTACTGACTTATTTATTTAAATTATATAAACGACGGACAATAACATCATCGATTCCCATGAGGGTGCAAATATCTTTCAGGGACAAGGTTAGGAAGGTTGTAGACATGGACACAGCCATTTCTGAATGAATTATGCATCACCCAGAGTACTAGGGATGCTGGATGATTGAGTCCAGAAGATTCCATGGTGCCCTCCAAGAAGTAAAAAGACTTCACAAAGGCAGGCGTGGTGGTCTGTGTGTTTGACTCCCTATTCTTCCTCCACATCTTCACATTGGAGGCAATCTACGATGAGAAGAAGTATTGGTACAAGGAGCTTGGCTCCAGTCCTCAGCCAAATGCAAATATAAACAACTCTGAGAAGCCATGGGATCAAGCTCCTCTAAAGGAAAGAGAATGAAAAGGAGATTATTCTATTGTTAATAAAGAGAAAAGTATTATGATAGAGGCGATTCCTTGTATTGTTTCCATTCTAGAAATTAGAAAATTGAAGCATAGAAAACAGGATTAAAATACTCTTCAAAGTACTTGAATGGCATAATGATGCATTCATTTTCATGCTTATGTCACTATACGCATGTTGTAGCTTGAGAGGCTGGTCAATATGTAGAACTCAAAAGAATGAGCCCTGCTTTGTATTTGTGAGAAAATCAGCGGGGGTGGAGGCTTAGTTCATCGGTGTGTATGCTACTTTTAGCCTGTGGGAGGGGAACTACAATGTGACAGAATGTTGGATCATAAATGTTGCCTGGCAACCCTGCTTGCATTCTATATCCTGGTATCATGGGCAAAGGACCAGAGAGCAGCTTCGAGAAAGTGTTATCATGGGGCATTACAGTCTCCCAAGATAACTGTCTCCTAAAAATTTAATGACCGCATTTGATTTGTTGACCAAGTCATTGCCAAATCTCTGGAAGTTTGCCTACAGCTTTTAATGGTTACCAAATTCAAGATTACCTCATTATAAGAGAAAATAGTCTGTTTAGAAACAACTCAAAGGCTTCCGTTTGGGCCTGCCCTCTCTCCTAAGAAGTAGAACTGGAACAAAAGATAAGATTCACAATTATTCGTCTAAAGGTGAGTTTTCCATTGTTAACTTCCTTCAGGTAGGTGATAATCCATTTTTTACCGTAGACTTAGGGATTTTTGGATTGCAGTCCATCTCTTTTGAGGAAGCCGTCCAACATTAAATATGCGATAACTTCTGATATCCCTGCACACACAATGACATTTAAGCACTTAAACATTTTACTACTCAACTCTGCGACTAAATAAGGGATGAACCTGGGAGTTTCCCACAATCATGTGGGAGTCAACTGAGAGTCAATTGTGTGCAGTTTGGCAGATCGTTTCATCCTCTGATTATGTTGTTATTTGATTATTAAAATAGAATGATAGATAATCAAGGATCAGTGGATTGTGGATCTAATATGGAGGGGCAATTATTATAGACTACCTAAATATCAATTATGTAGTTAAAATATTGAAATTAATCACGACAGCATCATTCACGGGTCTGATATGGAGCCTCCTTAGGAAAGTGGATGATGTTACATGAACTCATTATTTGATTATTTAATAATATAAAACAATGATTATATCATCCATGACACCTGAAATTCCTGTCACAGATCATCGCATTACATTATTAACATATTTAAATTGACAATTCATGTTAATACCCAAGATAATGTAAATATGTGTATAGTTATGTAAACCAAAATCTTCCATTCCATGAAGAGACATGTAAAGCTCCCTCTTGTGGTGTTAATGTGCAATATCATCAGATTTTATGATTCATTGTTTCAAATGATAATGATGACATCCTTCATGACTGGTGTCTGGCCATGCTTTCCTGCCAGTCAAATGCTACATCACCTCTTTATTGTGACAGTTAGCTATTACTGACTTATTTAGTTCTTTAAATTATTTAAACTACAGACAATGCCATCACTGATTATGATTAGGTTGCAAATATCTGTGAGGGACAAGGTTAGGAAAGTTGTAGACC
This sequence comes from Phodopus roborovskii, assembly GCF_943737965.1. NCBI lineage: Eukaryota > Metazoa > Chordata > Mammalia > Rodentia > Cricetidae > Phodopus > Phodopus roborovskii. Next base: position 13,515 of record NW_026125748.1, read on the forward strand.
TGGGCAGAGCATATTCTGAAAGTTCTATGGATCTCCCAGAGTACTAGGGATGCTGGATGATTGAGTCCAGAAGATTGCATGGTACCCTCCGCGAAGTACAAGTTCTTCACCAAGGCCGGTATGATGGTCTGGGTGTTGACTACCTGTTCTTCCTGCACGTCTTCACATCGGATGTTATGTACAATGAGAAGTAGTGCCCAAGGAGGTCGGCAGTCACTGAGACCTCGCAAAAGGATGATGACCCAGATGACAGAATAACATGTGTCTCTCAGCTATGCTGCTGATGCCCCTGCTACAGCCATCTTTTCAGCTGATATCAACATTTTGGCTACTACTGCGATGCCAGTTATCTCAGGCCCATTATCTCAAGTCCTACAACACCGCAACAGATATTCAGGTGCTGCCGATGATGTCATGACAACAGAATTCTTCAGGCAAGACAGTATTATTATCTGACGATTAACTTATGGAATGTTAAAAATCTGTGATGACAGCATACTTTTCCATATCTGGCAAGCCTGCCCAGGAATTGATGATACAAAAAAGGTCAACGACTTACACATGCAAAGATGTAATTATTAAATTGTTTCATTATATAATCTGGGAACCCTGAAGTTTGTAGCCACCTTGTGTGACTCAAGTGTGACAGACCATCTAACTATCTGATTATTTCATTATTCAAATCTGACTTTTTCTACTCCAGGAATAGTGGAGTCTGGATCCACCTTGTTGGTGTTAATTGTCTCTTGTGATTTCATTATTTATTTATTTATCTATCTAAATCAATGTTGATATCATTTTGTTATCTCTCTAGGGGTGAATTATGAGAAATTATCTGTGTATTCATTCATTTTATTGTTCAAATCTATGATTAAGAACTCAATGGCTCTTCAGTATTGAGCAATATTTCTGGTTTCACGTATAAACCACCGTCCACTTGTTTAATGTTTATTCATTCAACAATGAAAATATGTAATTATGTACTCAATGGTCACTGGTGTTTTGAACCTCCTTATGGGAGGAAATTGTACCAGACCGTGAGAAAATCAGTGAGGCTGTAAGGTTAGTTCATTGATGGGTATGCTACTTTCAGCATGTGGGAGGGGCACTAGAATGTGAGAGAATGTTGGATCATAAATGTTGCCTGGCAACCCTGCTTGCATTCTGTATCCTGGTACCATGGGCCAAGGCCCAGAGAGCAGCTTCCAGAAAGTGCCATCATGGGACATTACAGTCTCCCAAGAAAAGTGTCTCCTAAAACTTTTCATGACAGCATTTGATTCACTAACCAAGTCATAGCCAAATCTCTGGAAGTTTGCCTACAGCTTTAACTGGTTACCAAATTCAAGATTACCTAATTATCGGAGAACATAGTCTGTGGAGAAACAGTTCAAAAGCTTATGTTTATGGATGTTCTCTCTCATAAGAAGAAAAACTATGGAGCAAAAGATAACAAGACTCACAATTATTCATCAAAAGGTGAGTTTTCCATTGATAACTTCGTTCAGGAAGGTGAAAATCCATTTCTCAGTGTGGACTTAGCAAATATTGGATTGCAGTCCATCTATTTTGAGGCAGCCGTCCAACATTAAATATGTGATATCTTCTAAAAACCCTGCATACACAATGACATTTAAGCATTTAAAAAATTTACTACTCAACTATGCGATTAAAAAAGGGATGAACCTGGGCGTTTCACAAAATCATGTGGGAGTCAAGTCAGAGTCACTTGTGTTGAGGATGGCAGACCATTTCATCCCCTGATTATGTTGTTATTTGATTATTAAAATAGACATTAGGTAATCCATGATCAGTGGATTGTGGTTCCAAGATGTGGGAGGCAAGTATTACAGACTAACTAAATATCAATTATGTAGTTACAATGTTTAAATTAATCATGACAGCATCGTTCACGGGTCTGGTTTGGAGCCTCCTTAGGAAAGTGGATGATGTTACATGAACTCATTATTTGATTATTTAATAATATAAAACAATGATTATATCACCCATTAGATCTGGAATTAGGTGCCACAGATCATCTAATTACATTATTAACATATTTAAATGGCAATTCGTGTTATTACCCAAGATAATATAAATATGTGTATAGTTATGTAAAACAAAAATCCTTCATACCATGAAGAGTCATGTAAAGCTCCCTCTTGTGGTGTTAATGTGCAATATCATCACAATTTATGATTCATTGTTTCAATTGATGATGATGACATCCTTCATGAATGGAGTCTGGCCATGCTTCCCTCACAGTTAAATACTATATCACCTCTTACTTGTGACAGTTAGCTATTACCGACTTATTTATTTAATTTTTTAAATTATTTAAATGACAGGAAATGCCATCACTGATTAGGATCATGGTTAAAAAAATCTGCCAAGGACAAGGTTAGGAAAGTTGTAGACATGGCCAGAGCATTTTCTGAATGATCTATGCATGTCCCAGAGTACTAGGGATGCTGGATGATTGAGTCCAGAAGATTCCTTGGTGCCTTCCGAGAAATACAAGGACTTCACCAAGGCCTGCATGGTGGTCTGGGTGTTGACTACCTGCTCTTCCTCCACATCTTCACATTGGTTGTGATCTAAGATGAGAAGACCTAGTGGCACGAGGAGATCGGCACCATCACCGAGACCTCGCAAGTGGATGACGACCCAGAACACATAAGAACATCTCTCTCTCAGCTATGCTGGTGATGCCCCAGCTGCAGCCAACTTTTCAACTGATACCAAGCTTTTGGCTCCTACTTCTAAGCTAGGAATGGGCCCATTATCACAGGTCCTGCAGCACCACAACAGAGATTCAGGCACTGGTGATGATGTCAGGCCAAGAGAATTCATCATTCAAGACAGTATGATTATCTGAGGATTAATCTTTAGAATTTTAAAAATCCGTGATGACAGCATAGTTTTTCTTATCTGGCAAGTCTGTCCATGAATTGATGATACAGAAAAGGCCAATGACTTACATATGTATATATGTAATTATTAAATTGTTTCATTATATAATCTGTGAACCCTGAAATTTGGTGCCACCTTTTGTGACTCAAGTGTGACAGACAATCTATCTGATTATTTCATTATTCAAATCTGTCTTTATCTACTCCAAGAAGAGAGGAGTCTGGATCCACCTTGTTGGTGTTACAGTGTCTCTTGTGATTTCATTATTTATTTATTTATTTAAATCAACGTTGATATCATTTTGTTATCTCTCTAGGGGTGAATCATGAGAAATTATCTCTTCCTTCATTTTATTGTTCAAATCTATGATTAAGAACTAAAAGACTCTTCAGTATTGAGCAATCATTTAGGCTCCACATATAAAACACCATCCACTTGTTTAATCTTTATTCATTTAATTATGAAAATCTGTCATTATGTATTCAGTGGTCACTGGAGTTTTGAGCCTCCTTATGGGAGTCCATCGTGCCAGGCCATCACATCATCTAATACTACACTTATTTATTTAACTGTTAAACTAGGAAATTAAATAATAATTCATCATTCAATTAACGTATTTAAAATACAGTTAATGTCATGGACCATAAGTCCCTTTTGGAGTCAGATTTTGGGAGTTGATGACGTAACATCATGTCATTACTTCATCATTTAGCTATGTAAATAGATCATTACATCAGCGATAGTTTTAGGTCTTTGGTGCCACCTTGTCAGTGTTAATATAAAATGCCAACTAATTAATTATCAATTTAATTTTTAAATAAATCATTATTCCAGGAAGAGATCAGTCTGACTACTCCATGTGGGATTTAAGTATGCACCTCCCTGTCATTATTTAATCATTTCTCATTATATGTTAATTATTTAAATCGATGAGGATGTTGTTCTTTTTGACTGGAGTCTGGCCATTCCTCCCTGGGAGTTGATCATATGGTGTTATTTATTTATCTAAGTACTACTTCCTTGAAAATCACTGGAGTTTGGTTCCATCTTATGAAAGTTAAGTATGCAGGACTATCCAATTATAAACTTATTTGATTGTGTATGTAATGATGGTGTCATCAGTCATTTGGCAGGAGATCTGTACCAGAAGCAGTACCCAGAGCATGAGGGACACTGTGTTACCCAATGATAACTGATTATATATTCATAGATTTTTAACAGTCTCCTGATTACATGATTTAAAAAAAACTGTATTGTTTCACATTATCTCTTTCTGAGAGCTTGCAACAGAACTGACCCATGAAGGACACAGTGACCACCGATTTCAAAAATGGAATAACTGAATAATCTCTTGATCAGGGAATCTCATGTAATGAACTTTGTCGGGCTGAGAATATGACGCACCACAAATGATAAGTAACTCTAAGTAACCATATTAGAAAGCAGGGTACAGGACTTAATAGAGAAGAGGAGTTTATTTTATTTTGAATGAAGAGAGAAGGATTATTGTAGAGGCAATTCCTTGTATTGTTTCCATTCTAGAAATTAGAAAATTGAAGCATAGAAAACAGGATTAAAATACTCATCAATGTACGTGAATGGCATAATGATGCCTTCATTTTCATGCTTATGTCACTGTAGGTATACTGTAGCTTGAGAGACCTGTAAATATGTAGAACTCAAAAAAAAAGAGCCCTGCTTTGTTTTTGTGAGAAACTCAGTGAGGATGTAAGGTTAATTCATTGGTGGGTATGCTACTTTTAGCATGTGGGAGGGGCACTAGAATGTGAGAGGATGTTGGATCATAAATGTTGCCTGGCAACCCTGCTTGCATTCTGTATCCTGGTATCATGAGCCAAGGACCAGAGAGCAGCTTCGAGAAAGTGTTATCATGGGACATTACAGTCTCCCAAGATAAGTGTCTCCTAAAACTTTTCATGATAGCATTTTTTTTCGCTAACCAAGTCGTAGCCAAATCTCTGGAAGTTTGCCTACAGCTTTTACTGGTTACCAAATTCAAGATTACCTAATTATCGGAGAACATAGTCTGTGGAGAAACAGTTCAAAGACTTCTGTTTATGGATGCTCTCTCTCCTAAGAAGTAAAACTATGGAACAAATCATAATAAGACTCACAATTATTCATCAAAGGTGAGTTTTCCATTGTTAACTTCGTTCAGGAAGGTGATAATCCATTTGTTAGAGTAGACTTATAACGCGGTTAAATAAGGATCAGGATAAACAAATAGGCGGAATAGACGTTTTTTTCAGGGAGAAATAACTAACAACCTAGACAGATGAACACCAGGAAATTTAACCCAATCTTCTCCTGTCCGAGTCACGCCAGCAAGTGGGCCTTTCCTCGCTCTCCCTCTGATGTCCTTCCACAGGTCGCTACGCTCATGGCTTCACCCCAATGGGCGTGGTCAGTGCCACAGAACTATCTCACTACAATTCCCCTTTTAGTCTAAAGAAAAGATTTAGGCTTAATACAAAACTATATGCAAAACATTGAATAACAAGTTTGCTCTAAGAAAATGAAAATCGAGAACAAAATGACCTACATATCTATTCCTAGGGTGAGGGCATAATGGAGTTTACAGTAGAGTTGTCCTAAGCTGGAAAATGTAAGTCTAGTACCTAATATATCTAACTAGGAAGAGAGAATAATAGTTGTGACAGTTTAATCTTCAACCTCATCAAGACCTGAGAAGGAAATTAACAATACTAGAGTAGACAGGAAATGTGGATAGACAACTTCCAAAAGGTGCAGCAAGGACAGAAACAGCAAGCCACCTGAACAGTCACCCAAGGTCTCACAGCAACATTGGTACAACCAGATTTGGCTAAGGCCAAGAGATCTTGACAGACCACAACAATAGCAGCGAGGTAGAATGGCTATCTTACCCTGACTCGGCAAGGTCAAGCAGTCTTCTATATTTGTCTGCTGCAAGCACCTAGGACTGCATGTTCAAATCAGTGGTCAAGGTGGGGGTAATTCTTTGACCAACAGGCCATTAGGGTTAGGGTTAGGGGTTAGGGTTAGGGTTAGGGATAGGGTTAGGGTTAGGGTTAGGCGAGATAGAACTCCAGTAGGAGCAACAACAGTGTCCAACATATTTTAGGGAAAGTGCACGGTGCTGTCAGGAGCAACAGTGTCTCATGTCAATGGAGTACTAATATTAATACATTTAAATGCATGTTCTGCATGTCTATGAAGTGATTGAAGATTAAGCATCTATATCTGACTAATCTCATAGTTACAGGAAATATTAGTGAAGATAATCTGTAATACTCAGGAACTAGATAAAAAGACTGATTAAAACTTCCCTGAGTAAAGCAGGAACAAATACTTAAACAATGTAACTATTTACATATACATACATGTAAATCCCTAAAATAGAGGTAGAGTATAAGTGTCAAGACAAGAGGTCTTGAATATAAAGGGCAGCAAGATAAATATCCCAAATTACAAGAAAAGTATACATACATAGAATATGGTAAAAAAATAATGTGCATAAAACATTGTAAGTAGAAAGATTTAACACAATATAACAAAATATAAACTTAATTTTACATAGCTTACCACATAAGAATACATAACAATGCAAGCTGTAAAATACTATCTCATTCTTACTCAAATTCTCAAGAAAATAGGCTAATCTACCTATATCCCATCTAAACCATACCTTTCCCAACCATTCCCTATTCCTGTCTAAAAGATAAACCCGAGTGTAAGCATCACCCAATCCCAAATAACTAAAACCAACCAAAAGACGATGACTATTATCCCAAAATTCCAAGGGTAGGGAAAGGGGGCATCGTTATCTTAAGGTTACTTCCTGCTGAAATGGGACGATGATTGCTCCAATGGATCCTGTAGGAAGAAAATTTTTTATGAATAGATACAGGGAAAGCTCCCCTGACCCTTAATGGTGTCGAAAATTTTAAATCTTTTTCATGCCCTGTTACCTGTAGTTCTTCTTCTGATGTATCAGACTGAAGGTCTTCTATTCACCATTTTTTCTTTGAGCGTCTGAACTTCTTGAATCAAATAACTTTCTAGAGACTTCATTGCTTCAGTCAGTTTCTTATTTTCTCCAACTACAAATGATTCCATGATTTAATCTTATCATCCTTATATATTATCTGAATTGCATGTAAACTGCCTTCCAGAAAGAATGTTCTATCTGCTAGCTTGTTATTATCCTCAGACATGGAAGAGATTCTATCATCTAGTCTTTCTATCTGATGTTCCAGTTTTTTTAAATTTATTAGTAGCTTCCTCCAACCAGGAACGAGCTGTTTCTGCAAGTTTGTTAATGCATTGCATTGTTTCTGTTTTGGTTATTGAGGTATCTGAAATGAAACAAATTCTACCTGTCAGCTCGCCAACGCCATCTTCAATATTCTCAACCTTTTTTATATATATATTTTCTATGGTTTGAATTCTATCATTTTCAATGTATTGAATCCTTGTCTCTATGCTTTGAATTCTATCATTTTCAATATTTCGAATCCTTGTTATTAAGTCTCATATGGTTTGTACAAATTCTTTATTGTTTGCTGTAATCTCAAACCATTTCTTTAAGAATATCATGTTAATGATGAAACCCATTGCTATTACAAAATAAAAGTACATATTGGTCCAGTCATAAGTTTCTTCTGCTAAGATCCCTTCTGCTAAGATACATGAAGTAAAATAATTCCTAAAGTTCTGCTTTGTAAAATTATCTGCCATAGTTATGGAACATATTATCTCAAATTTTATATCAGCTTAAATTGCAAAGGATGTTACAATTACATTAGGTGTAATTCTGCTGTCCTGGAACTTTGATGCTTTTAGTTGTATATCTCAGCTCGTGGTAGTTACGCCTGGAGGTGTGAAACCAAATAGCGCCAAGCCGCCGAGGCCCGCCTGATCCCGGTTCTGCCTAGAAGTGTGCCGCCAAATATTGTCTGGCAGCAGACGATCCTTCTGATTCGGTCCCTGTAGAATAGCTCTTAATAAATTATGGCAAGCAAAATTTTGTTAAAATGGGACTTTTGGAATTACTTGAAACACAAGACGAAACGCGCAAGCAGGGCGGGTGCCGCCAAGCAGCTCTGCACAAATGCAAAGTCCCATGCAAAATGGGCAAAAAATGTTAAGCTGTAAGTGCCTTCTCAGGTCTGCTTTAGCAGCAAGGATTTCCATTGCGGTAAGGAAGAGGCAAATGTCCCAAAGCTGTGGTGAGTACACCTGGATAAACCCTACCCATTGGGGAAGGTGGGGGAGAGGGGCAGTTTCTGCCGCCTGGGTGAAACCCAGATAAATGCCACTCCTGACACCAGATAACGTGGTTAAATAAGGATCAGGATAAACAAATAGGCCGGATAGATGTTTATTCAGGGAGAAATATCTTAACACCTAGACAGATGAACACCAGAATTAAATAAGTCAGTAATAGATAACTGTCACAATAAATACGGGATGTAGCGTTTTACTGGCAGGGAAGCATGGCCAGACACCAGGCATGAAGGATGTCATCATCATCAATTGTGTCAACCTGTTTTCTATGCTTCAATTTTCTAATTTCTTCATTGGAAACAATTCAAATAATCACATCTACTATAATCCTTTCCCTTTATTGAAAATAAAATAAACTCCTCTTCATTCTCTTCCCTTTAGAGGAGCTTGATCCCATGGTTTCTCAGAGTTGTTTAGATTTGCATTTGGCTGATGATTAAGGATTTTGAGCAGTGTCTTATGTTTCCTTCAGTCATTTTGGATTCCTCAATTGACAGTTCTCTATTGAGTCCTGTACCCCGCTTTCTAATATGGTTATTTAGAGTGATTTATTGTTGGTAGTGTGTCATGTTATCAGCCCGACAGAGTTCACTAGATGAGAGTCCCTGATCAGAGGATTATGCAGTTATTCCATTTTTAAAATCGGTGGTCAATGTGTCCTTCATGGGTCAGTTCTGTTGCAACCTCTCAGAAACTGATGATGCAAAACAGTACAGTTTTTTTTAAAATCGTGTAATCATTCGATTGTTAAAAATCTACTATTACGTAATTAGTAATCACTGTAGAAGGCAGTGTCCCCCATTCTCTGGGCACTGCTTCTGGAACCGATCTCCTGCTGTGTCAATCCCTCAGCAGCCAAATGACGGATGACACCATCATGACTTACTCAATCAAATAAGTTAATAATTGGATAGTCCTCCATACTTAACTTTCATAAGATGGAACCAAACTCCAGTGATTGTCAAGGAAGTAGTACTTAGATAATTAAATAAATCCACGTGATTAACTCCCATGGAGGAACGGCCCGACTCTAGTCAAAAGAACAACATCTTCATCGATTTAAAAAATTAATATATAATGAAATATGATTGAATAATGACATGTTGGTGCATACTTAAATCCCACATGGAGTAGTCAGACTGATTTCTTCCTAGAATAAGGATGTTTTTAAAAAATTAAATTGATAATTAATTAGTTGGCCTTTTATAGAATCACTGACGAAATGGCACCAAAGTTCTAAACCTATCGCTGATGTAAAGATCTATTTACATAGTTAAATGATGAAGAAATGAGATGATATTACAACATCAACTCCCAAAATATGACTCCAAAAAGGACTTATGGTCCATAACATTACCTGTATTTTTAATATATAAATTAAATGATGATTTATTAATTAATTTCCTAGTTTAACAGTTAAAGAAGTATGTGTAGTATTAGATTATGTGATGGTCTGGTACAAAGGTCTCCCCTAAGGAGGCTCAAACCTCCAGTGATCACTGAATACATACTGACAGATTTTAATAATTAAATGAATAAACCTTAAACATGTAGATGGTGTTTTATGCGTGAAGCCTAAATGATTGCTCAATATTGAAGAGACATTGAATTCTTAATCATAGATTTGAACAAAAAATGAATGAATAAAGAGATAATTTCTCATAATTCACCCCTAGAGAGATACCAAATCGTTATCAGCATTGATTTATATAAGGAAAGGAAGAAAGAAAGATAGAATTCACAGGATGCAATTTAACACCAACAAGGTGATCCAGACTCCACTCTTCCTAGAGTAGAATAAGACAGATTTGAACAATGAAATAATCAGATAGTTAAATCGTCTGTCACACTTGAGTACACAAGTGTGCACCAAACTTCGAGGATCACAGATTTTATAATGAAAGAATTGAATAATTACATCTTTAAATGTGTAAGCCGTTGACCTTTTTTGTATCATCAATTCCTGGGCAGACTTGCCAGGTATGAAACTGTATGCTGTCATCACGCATTTTTAAAATGCCATCAGTAATTTGTCAGATAATAATACGGTCTTGCCTGATGAATTCTGTTGGCCTGACATTATCACAAGCGCCTGAATCTCTGTTGTGGTGCGGCAGGACGTGAGATAACCAGCCCAATCCTTGTGTAGCAGTAGTAGCCACAATGTTGATAACAGCTGAAAAGTTGGCTGCAGCAGGTATATCACCAGCATAGCTGAGAGAGAGATGTTCTTCTGTGTTCTGAGTCATCATCCTTTTGCCAGGTCTCGGTGATGGTGCCGACCTCCTAGTGCCACTACTTCTACTCATGGTAGATCACAAACGATGTGAAGATGTGGAGGTAGAGCAGGTAGACAAAACCAGACCATGATGCCGACCTTGGGTGAAGTCCTTGTACTTCTTGGAGAGCACTGTGCAACCTTCTGGATTCAATCATCAATCATCCAGCATCCCTCGTACTCTGGGAGATGCATAGATCATTCTGAAAATGCTCTGGCCATGTGTTCAACATTCCTAACCTTGTCCCTGACAGATATTTGCACCCTTACCATATTCGGTGATGGCACTGTCAGTAATAGCTAATTGACACAATAAATAGGTGATGTAGCATTTTACTGGCAGGGAAGCATGGTCAGAATCCAGGCATGAAGGATGTCATCATCATCAATTGAAAAAATGAATTATGAAATGTGATGATATTGCACATTAACTCCACAAGAGGGAGCTTTACAGGTCTCTTCATGGAAGGTGGATTGTTGTTTACATTACTATACTAATATTTACATTATCTTGGGGATTAACACAGATTGTCTATTTAAATACATTAATTATGTAATTAGATGATCTATGGCACCAGATTCCAGGTGTCATGGACGATATAATCATTGTTTTATATAATTAAATAATCAAATAATGAGTTCATGTAACATCATCCACTTCTCTAAGGTGGCTCCATACCAGGCTCATGAATGATGCTTTCATGATTAATTTAAATATTTTAACCACATAATTGATATTAAGATGGTCTATAATAATTGCCTCCCACATCATGTCACCAAATTCCACTGGCCAGGGCCAGCGCCAAGGCCAGGGCCAGGGGCCAGGGGCCAGTGGCCAGGGCCAGAGCCAGGACCAGATTGTTATGACACTGACCAAGGAGCAAGATGATCAAATACAAAGGACCTAGCTTAGTCTTTGTAGATGCTGAAAAATTATTTGCACCATCTTTGCCTAGACAACAGGTCAGTCTTCTCCATGTCTCTCTTCCACAGAGAAAATACAAACAAACAAAAAGGCTCTCACATTATGTATTTGGTGAAGAACTTCTGCTCTCAATCCCATACACAATTTGTTATGGCTAGGAATACAAGGAATGGTCCCTGTCATTTTTTTTAATAGATTGAACTGTTAATTAACTATATCCTTCTCACATCTGATAGTTTTGATGGCTGGGCTAACCATAACTTTGTCCCCTTGGAAGTATTAGGCAGCATTAATATGGCTCTAAATAAGGATCTAAAATCATAAAAGTCATTTTTGAACATTTATTTATTAATTTTGCATACAGTGTTCTGCCTTCATGTGTCTGAAGGCAAGAAGAGGTAGTCAGATCTCATTACTGATGTTTGTGAGCCACAATGTAGTTGCTGTTGATTGAACTCAGGACTTCTATAAGATCAGCCACTACTCTTAACCAATAAGCCATCTCTCTAGCCCAAGAAATATATGTCGTAAAATATATAAAATTAATTTACAATATAAAAATTCAGAGCTTAACTTTTAATCAAGTTCTGATAAGCTAATCTAGCAAGGACTCCCAGCTGTTTAGTCACAAACTCAATGTTTTATGATTTATGTTGGGTGTCATCGAAGTGAAAATATGAAGGATATTTCATCAGGCCTAAGGCACCACTGTCCAATCTATACATGGATCTCTCTTGACAGAAGAAAATTGTACAAGTCTGTAACCCAAATCTGTAGTTTTTGCTACGACTCAAAGGCATTAGCACATTCCTGCTGTTTTACAATTACTCAATATATACTTTTTCTACAATATAGATTTCAGTACAGAGTGATGATGATAATATATCTCAAAGTTATGTTCCAAATTTAACCATGTGTCAGCAGATTTGTGCTTCTGGCAGATGAGCATCAATTACTGACTACATTCTGCTCCTAAATACTGCTCTGGACTTACTGTGAACCAGCACAGCCAATGTGAATCTTCAACAGGGTCTATAAACTAATGCCTCTGATAAATATGCAAATTGCTGAAGCCACCCTTCTTTTTCTCCTTTTTTTGTTTGTTTGTTTTTTATAGCATTTTAGCCATCTCATGCCCAAGAAAACACTGCAAAGGTAAGCAGGAAGTAGTACAGGAAAAGAACACATTTCACCTTTTCCCTGGTTGAGATGCTATATCAAAAGTAAACAAAATTAAACTCCTAAACATAGGAGGCAATGTGAGTAACCTGTACACCAAAAAACAACAGAAGTCTTTTACCTATTGGAGGCCCAAAATTGGGCCTCTAATATTTGTTGCAAAGAGGAAATGTGATGGAAAAATTAATAACTAAAAGTTATAAAATTAGGACTTATTGCAAGAAGGAAAAATTAATGAGAACAAGAATTTCTGCCAATAGATAAATCCCTGACTACACAGTACAGAGCCCACATCCTATTCTCAGGAGAAGAAGTAAAAACAAAGAAAAAATCCCAACATTTCAGGTGTGCTTATCAATCTTGCCTAAACAAATGATGGATAATATTAACTTAGTTCCATGATGACCTTGTAAATAAATTTTTACTCTATGAACTGCCTGTATCTTGGAAACCTTGTGAACTGAGATTAGTGGTCTCAAGTTTCCCTTTCTGTTTACCCTGTTATAAACCCCTCACAACTTTAAGCCACTCCCTTACTATTCTGACAGAGTGAGGTCCCAGCTGGTTTGATTTTTACCAGTAAAAAACATTTGCTTTTGCAGCCAGGAGTCACTTCCTTGAAAGTTGATGAAACCAGTAGGCATAATAGTAACAAGCTGCTCCAGGAGGCTTTATAGGCTATAGAACTCCAGGTGACAGCTATTTGAAAATCAAAACACTGTTGTGCCAGCGACATGCCTGTACTACTTCCTGCTTACTTTTGCAGTGTTTTCTTAGCTGCAAGAAGGCTAAAATGCTAGACAATACCAACAAAAGGAAGGGGGATTCAGGAAATGGACCATTTATCAGAGGCATCAGTTTGTAGACACTGTTGAAGATTCACCTTGGCTGGGCTGGTTCACAGTAAGTAAGGAGAGCACTAAAGAGGAGCAGGCTGTAGTCAGCTACTGATACTCCTCTGCCAGAAGCCACATCGTATGAGACATGTTTAAACTGGGAACAAAGGTTAAAATGCATATATTTAATTGGAACTCTTAGTTCCTTACCTTTGGTGATCAAGATAGACAGCAAGACCAGGGATAAAATTCCATCCTCAGGATAGCTGTATTTACCTGCAGTCCTTTTCACCTGTAAGAAGTGGATAAAAGCTTTATGACATTTGATCCTCTGAAGCCTATATGAACTGTGTTATATAAAAGGACATAAAAGTTTTGGATATATTATTATCACAAATCTGTGCTAAAATCCAAATTGTAGAAAAATTAGGTTTTGGGTATCTATAAAACAGCAGGAATGAACTTATGCCTTTGAGTCCTAGCAAAATTTACAGATTTGGGTTAGAAGCTTTTTCTTCTGTCAAGTGCGATCCATCTATAGATTGGTCAGTGGAGTCTTAGGCCTAATGAAACACCCTTCATATTTACACTTCGATGACACCCAATATAAATCATAAAACTTTGAGTTTTTGACTAAACAGCTGGGAGTCCCTTCTAGATTAGCTTATCAGAAGTTGATTAAAAGTTAAGCTCTGAATTTTTATATTGTAAATTAATTTTTTATATCTTTAAGAAGTATATGTCTTGGGCTACAGAGATGTGGCAGAGGTTAAGAGTACTGGCTGCTCTTCTAGAAGTCCTGAGTTCAATTCCCAGCAACTACATTGTGGCTCACAAACATTTATAATGTGATGTGGTGTCATCTTTGAATGTGCAGATATGTATGCAGGCAGAACACTGTATGCATAATTAATAAATAAATGTCCAAAAAAGACTTATATATCTTTATATTTTTAAATTCTTATTTAGGAGCCACATCAAGGCTGCCTTTACTACCAAGCTCACAAAGTTTTGGTTATTGGTTAGCCAAGCCATCAATAGAATTAGAGATCTGAGAAGGATAAACTCTATGGTACTTTTGAATCTATTAAAAAAATCACAGGGACCATTCCTTATATTCTTAGCCATAACCAATTTTCTATGGCATTGAGGGGAGAAATTTTCACCAAGTACATAATGTGAGAGGTGTTCCCCCCCCCCCCCCCCCCGTGGAACCTGGAATTGGAAAAGTCTGAACTTATTTTGTCTAGTCAAGTGTGCAGAAAATTTTCCAGTACCCTGCATCATCTCCACAGTCCGAGCTGGGTCCTATCATGCTGTAGGCATTGTGTTTCAACATCTTGCTCCCTGGTCAGTGTCATCACAATCCATGCTGCCCCACAATGATCTTTAGAGACCTTTGGTCATTGGTAGGTTCTGTGATTCTTTGAATGAAATTATTACAATTTTTTAGTTAATATTTAAATGTCTTATTATACAGATCTCTGTAGTATTAGAAGTCTTTCTAGGTAGATCTTAATAGACAACTTGGTTTTCATTTACTCAATTTAAGCTTAAAATTTAGAATATGTATAGGAGACAAAATGAGGGTTATTCCTGTTATTAATCATTAATACTTAGTTTGACTATATCCAAAAGTTAATCTATAAGGATGGCTGGTAACTTGTGTTTCTTAACATTTTATAATAGTTAACAGATTTTATAAAACTAGAACATTGCATTGTCAGTTTTAGCTTTAAAAATACTGATTTTAATTTGAAACTCCTTTTAGGGAAACATAAAACAGCTATGTGATTCAGTTTATCTAACTTTCTTATGCTTACCAAATTTAGTAAAAACAAGGACGGATTGCCCTCTGTATCATAAAAAAAAAAATGAGCTTCTCAACTTTTGGTCAGTAAATACAGTATATGGCTATGATCTTAAATTTAGCCCATTAATTTAAGTACAAATATTAACAATGCAATAAAACACAAATATAATGTAACCTTCTGAATTTAAACATTTAAAAACTGTTTTATAAAACAGTTAAACATCCTGTAATGGCTTCTTATAATATCAAATAATTTTAGCACCCTTTATGTCTTTAAACCCATTGTCACCTTGGTGCCTGTTAAGTTTATGTTAATTTCCAGTGTTAATAATTGTAACTTTTTAACTAGTTTGAATTTTTAACAGCTTTTGACGTAAAACAGAATTAATGTCATCTACATTAAAAGGACATCTGATTTTCTGATAATCTGAATTTTATGACCAGTGCTCAGAGGTAAATTTTGAGCTGGGGGCTGTTATCATTAGACAGCAAAAATGTTTAAACCATTTTTGTTTTAGCTCTATTCTTGCAATAAACAGGTTTCTAACAGGAAACACTGATAGAACTTTTTAGCAAGTACACATATTTTTCTTGAGAGAAATAAACAGAACTTTTAAACCATTAACCTGGTATGGCCAAAACTTTTAACTCATATTACTAATCTTAAATTAATATTTGTAGATATGAGAGCCCACAGCAAACAGTTTACATCTTTCTCAACATTTGACAACTTTTCATTGAACCTCCATAACTTTTTACATTACCTTTAGTCTCTCTCGATTTTCTCAGACATCCCTAGCATAGAAATGTCTCTCCTTTTCTCTTTTTCTTTTTTCTTATCAGTGACTCTTACCCAGATATGCATGCCAGAAGTGAAATCTTATTTATTTATTTAATTCCTGATTCTACCTTCTTACATTGGTGCTCTCCCCTGAGCCTCTCTGCACCCTCTGTTCTCTAAACTGTTGGCTCCTTTTATGGATTTTGTGGGTTACACCAGATCTTCTTTTATGTTATCTTTCAGTATTATAATTTTATTTTTATATCTTTTCCACTCTTCTGGATCTTGACAATCATTTTTCATGTTCTACCTTTTATTGCCCAGAGAAATGGAATCATACTTGTAACACCTGAAGTTCCTTCTGATGTCCTCTCTTCTGCTTTGATGAGTTGCATTGACCTATAAATCTGCAAGCCACTTGACCTGTCTACTAGACCACTGTTATCTTATTTTGTCTTTGCTTCAGACTGATTGTAAGAAGCCTGCACATAGCCATCACTTCTAATTACCATATATTTTGTTATTTTTATTTTTTTAGTTGACACAAAAATCTTTACCAAAGTTGTACTCCCCAACACCCCTCATCCTCCCCCTCCCCACTCTCACCCTCACCCCTTTCCCTAAGGTCACAGTCACTGCCACCTGAGGAGAAGAGGGCTGGGCGAGGGGCTGGTTCTGTCATTAGCCCCTAGGGATTCAGAACTCCTCTCCTCTCTGACTGCCCACCATGTGGCCCAATGCACCTAGGTCTTCAGCAACCCAGCATGGATCCAGGATGAGCATGGCATAGGACTTCTGTACCAGAAGGAGCCTGGTGCTGTTTACATTGGTGTTCTGTATTACCAGCAGCCTGTAAGATTCTGGCCTGGGGGTACTTATTTTATTTTATTTTTTAATTTACTTATTTATTTTTTATTTCACATGTCGATCCCAGTTCCCTCTCCCTCCCTCCCTCCCACCCATTTACACGCTATTCCCTCTCACATGTACCCTTACCACACTCCACTCCCAGCTCCCATCCCACTTCCACATGTATGACGATGCCATCCAGGTGTAGTCATGTAGATCTGTCAAGTCAGTTGAAGTAGGGCTAGGACTTCTCTCCTATTTCTAGATTAAGGGAGTACGCCTCCATGGGGGGATGTGTCTGCAATGACCTTTTGTGCATGAGGAATACGTACTGGTTCCACTGTCTGCAGTCCCTAAGACTGCTCAGTCCTTCTGCCTGAGACCCATATTTAGAGAAGACTAAGACAGTGCCATGCTGGATTCCAAGCTATCAGTCTGGGTGCCTGTTATTTACTCCTTGTTCAGGTCAGCTTTCTCTGTGTGTTTCTACAACCTGGTCTTGTTCTATCCATCTGCATCTGTATTCTAGTTAAACTCAGTGTTTAGGTTTGGGTGTTTGCTTCTGTTTCCAACAGCAATATAGGAGGGATCCATGATGGTGAATAAGTTAGTTGTTGATAAGTGAGTTTTCACTCCCACCAGCAGTGGAGGAATGTTTCCTTTTTCCACATCTTCTTTGGTATAAGTTGTCATTGGTGTTTTTAATTTTAGCCATCCTGGCAGGAGTAAGATGGTATCTAAAGATGTTGAATATTTTCTTAAGTGTTTTTCAGCTTTCTTGGTTTCCTCTATTGAGAATTATTTCTTCTGTTCTGTACCCTATTTTTATTTTTGATTTTATAAAGTTTTTTGTTCAATCAACGCTTCTATATTTTTTTTTTTTTTCATTTTATATAACCAAGTCCATTGAAATAATAACAAATATTTATAGACAATATTTGGGGATTTGGGTATCATTCTTTCCAAACTACTTCCTGCTGGTAAGAGGCGCTGTCATGGGGGATTCGAAGAAGATTCAGAAATCCTGGCTGTAGTCTGTAAGGCTGCTATGTCCACCTGTTTTGAATGTTGGATCACCTGGTATTCTCTTTCAGGTGGTCTTGCTTGATCAAACCACATTAGTCTGGAAGGAATGCACTTCTTTTCATTTTCTGGGGAAACAATAATAGAAATCCTTTTCCCCAGTAACATGTCTTTGAACATAATTTTGGAGTCAAAGCATTTTTTTAAAATTTAATTTATTATTTTACATGTCGATCCCAGTTCCCTCTCACTCCCTCCCTCCCTTCCTTCCCCCTCCCTCCTTCCCCTCAGTTTAACCCTCACTGCCTTCTCACATGCACTCTAACCACCCTACCCCCCACCCCCACCCCAATTCCATATGTAGGCGAATGCCATCAAGTTGGGGTCATGTAGATCTGACATGTCATGTGAAGTAGGGACTAGTGCTTCTCTCCTGTTTCTAGATTAAGGCAGTTATCCCTCCATGGGGAATGTGCTCGCAAAGTCCTTTTGTGTACCAAGGATACATCCTGGCTCCACTGTCTGAGGTTCCTTAGACTGCTCAGTCCTTCTGGCTGAGACCCATATTCAGGGAGGCCTGAGTCAGTCCCATGCTGGCTTCCCTGCTATCATTCTCGTGGCCCTTTAGCTGCTCCTTGTTCAGGTAAGCTGTCTCTATGTGTTTCTGCCACCTGGTCTTGTCATCTCTACATGCATCTGATTTCTATTCGACTTAGTGTTTATGTATGGGTGTTTGCCCCTGTTTCCAACAGGCATTAGTTGAGGGCTCCATGGATAAGTCAGTTGTTGATCTTACCCTCCCTCACCCTCTGGGAAGGGCATTTTTGGTAGCCTTTCCACGCAAACTCAAATTATTAGTTGGGAGCAGTCTTGTAGTTCTCTAGACCTTTCTTTGTGTTCAATTTTATCTTCAAGCCAATATTGGCTCCCTATTTTATGTTCTCTCTCTCTCTTTGTATCTCTCTTTCCTTTCTTCTATTCCTAACCAGGCTCAATCTTCCTGGTCGCACAAATTTTCCTTTCCTTCCCCTCGTTTTCTCCTACTACTCTCTCCATTCGCTGCCCCCCCCCACTTCCCCTGAGCTCTGGGGGACTTTCCCTTCCTGGTTCTGTGAGGGAATTTATATGAATCTCTTAGAATACACCTTGTGTCCTAGTTCCTCTGCTGGTCTGTACCCCATTTTTTAATAGGGTTGTTTGGTGTTTTGTTGATTAGTTTTTTGAGTTGTTTGAATATTTTGGAGATCAGCCCATTGTCTGATGTAGTATTGGTCAAAACTGATGGGAGATGCCATTCTGTAAATGTTGGCCAATAAGAAAGGAATATAGGAAGAACTAAGAGACAAGGAGGAAAGAGGAAGTTGGAATGAGGAGTCAGCATGGAGAGTCTGGAGAAAGCAGAATACCGGTATGCTCCTCAGTAAGAAGACCACCTGAACATACATAGATCAGCAGAAATGGGTTAATACTTAAGACAGAGCTAGCAGATGAGAAACTAGAACCAGGCCAATAGCATTATGTCAAATATAGAGTCTCTGTGTGTTAATTGGGGCTGGTGTGATGGCAGGACCAGACCCGTGGCAGGCGGAAAAACCTTACTCCTTACATAAAATCTTTTCCCAGTCTGTGGGCTGCCATTTTGTCTTTCCACTGTGTCCTTTGCCTTACAAAACCTTCTACGTTTGAAGAGGTCCCATTTATTAATTGTTTCTCTCAGAGTCTGTGCCCCTGGAGTTACGTTCAGGAAGTGGTCTCCTATACCAATTTGTTCAAGGGTACCTCCTAAGTTCTCTTCTAAGAGGTTCAGTGTGGTTGGATTTATGTTGAGGTCTTTGATCCATTTGGACCATAGTTTTGTGTATGACTACAGACTTGGGTCTATCTACAGTCTTCTAAACACCATCATCCCAATGTGCCAGCACCATATGTTGAAGATGTTTTCCTCATCCCATTGTATTGATTTATATGTTTTGTAGAAAATCAGGTGTTCATACCTATGTGGGTTTGTATCAGGTTTTTGAAATCCATTCCATGTTCTACCTGTTTTATTTTTTGTTGTTTTTTTTTTGTTGTTGTTTTGTTTTGTTTTGTTTTTGTGGCAATTCCAGGCTGTTTTCAGGAGTATAGCTCTGTAGTAGAGCTTAAAGTCACAGATGGTGATGCCTTTCAAGTTCTTTTATTGTACAGGGTTGTTTTGGCTATGCTGGGTCTTTTGTTTTTCCATAAAATGTTGATTATTATCATTTCAAGGTCAGTGATGAATTGTGGTGGGTTTTTAATGGAGATTGCATTGCATCTCTAGATTGCTTTTGGCAAGATTGCCATTTTTACTATATTTATCCTACCTATTCAAGAGCATGGGAGATCTTTCCATATTCTGGTATCTTCTGTAATTTCCTTCTTTAGAGCCACAATTTTTTATTATATCGGTCTTTCATTTGTTTGGGAAGTGTTCCTCCAAGATACTTTATGTTATTTCTGGCTATTGTAAAGTGTTATGTTTCTCTGATTTCTTTCTCAATCTCATTGTTGTCTGAAAAAAGTAGGGATACTTATTCTTTTGAGTTTATCTTGTACCCTGCTAGTTTGTTGAAGGTGTTTATCAGCTATTGGAGTTCCTTGGTAGAGTTTATTGGGTTGCTTATTAAGCTATCATATCATCTTCAAATCGTCATAGTTTGACTTCTTCCTTTCCAATATGGATCCCTTTTATCTCCTTTTCTTGTCTTATAGCTTTAGCTAGAACTTCATGTACAATATTGAAGAGATATTGAGAGAGAGGGTAGCCTTGTCTTGTTCATGATTTTATAGGAATCACCTTAAGGTTCTCTCCTTTCTGTCTGATGTTGGCAGTTGGTTTACTCTGGGTTCCTTTGTATTTCGGGCATAAATTTTCAGAATTGAGACTTTGTGTTGAATGATTTCTCCTGCAATGAATACTGAATGAGCATCTTCATCTCTTTTGATTAATTTTGGTTTGAAGTCTAACTTGTTAGATATTAGGATAGCCATGCCTGCTTGCTTCTTGTGGACATTTGACTGGAAGATATTCTCCAACCTTTTACCCTGAAGTAATGTCTATCTTTGAAACTTAGATGTGTTTCTTGTATGTAGCAGAAGAATGCATTCTTTCTTCGTATCCATTCTGTTAGCCTGTGTCTTTTTATAGGTGAGTTAAGACCATTAATATTGGGGGTGAGAAAAGGCCATTGATATTTGAAGCTTGTTTGTTTTAGATTTGATGTTGGCAGTGGTATTGTGAATATATTTGACCTCCATCACCCTTGGTTTCTTGTATAGGGAGATTATCTATTGCCTATATTTTGTGTGCATAGTTAACTTCCGTGGGTGGGAGTTTTCCTTCCAAATCTTTCTGTAGTGCTGGATTTGTAGGTAAGTATTGGAAAAAAAATCTGTCTTTGTCATTAAATATCTTGTTTTCTCCATCTATAATGATTGAGTGTTTTGCTGGGTATAGTAGCCTGGGCTAGCATCTGTGGACTCTTAGTATTTGTAGAACATCTATCCAGGACCTATTGGCCTTGAGGGATTCCATGAAAATGTCAGTTGTAATTTTGATCAGTTTGCCTTTATATGTTACCTGTCCTTTCTTCTTGTTGCACTTAGTATTCTTTATTCTGTGTTTTAGGTGTTTTCCTTATTATATTCTAGTTTTTTTTTTTTTTTTTTTTTTTTTTACTTTTGTCCAGCATAATTGGTGTTCAGTATACTTCTTCTACTTTCATGTGCATGTCCTTCTTCAGATTGGGAAATTTGTCCTAGATGATTTTGTTTAGTATGTTTTTGACACCTTGGAGCTGGTCTTCCTCACCTTCCTCGCTGCCTATCATTCCTAGGTTTTGCCTTGTCATGGTGTCCCAGATTTCTTGGATGTTTTGTGTTAAGGATTTGTTGGATTTATGATTTTCTTTGGTAAATGAATCTATTTCCTCTACTTTATCTTCCATGCCTGAGATTCTCTCTTCCATCTCTTTTTTTCTGTTGGTCATTTTGTGTCTGTAGTTCACAATTTTTGCACAGTTTTTCTATTTCCAGCATTCTCCTGGTTTCTGTTGTCTTTATTTTCTCTATTTCAATCTTTCAGCGTTAAAGGTCCTGGGTGGTTGGAGGAAATCTGGGATGAGCCCACACACTTTGTACCTCCCGGGTTTCATCAAGTCCAATGAATTTATTCCCACATGTGAAAGAAAAAGGTTTTAATTGGGAAGAACAAAACAGTCTGGGAGTTCACTCTATTGGAAGGCTAAGTTACCTAGCAACAAAAGTGAAATGGAGGCTTGACAACCCTAGTCTCAGCTCATAGGGATTTCAAGGTTACAGCATTTCATAGAGTACAAACTTTGATTGCAAGGACATCAAGATTGATTAGCACACCTTCAATATTTTCTTTTTCTTTTTTTTTCCTGTATCTTATGAAAATAACATGTCTGGTCTGTACTCTGAAATCAGGAAGTTATCTACTAGAAGAGATTCTTGTTCTTTGTAGTTTTTCCTTCTTAACCATTAACCCTAATTTTTAATTTTTCCATCACATCGCATAAAGTAAAATATAAATTGTTAAATGTCTCCAAGAACTGTAGTCTTTCCAAGGATTCACAAAAAGTTCATTGAAGTTGACTAAAAAGATGTTTTTACACAGGTCTCCCTGCTCCCAATACGCTGAAGATATTCAACCCACAAAGTTTTAGTCAGAGTCATATCATTGATTCCAGGAAGATTCACGTATCTCATGAAAACCCACAGGAAGTAAAATCTGTGTTCATGTTCCCACTCAGATGTTGGGAGGACCCCAGACATGATTCATATACTACACAATGTACTCCTCCATCCTGGGGACAGCAGCCCCTCACTTACCATGTGATTACTGAGCTCTCCCAAGCTCTCCATTGAACTTACTGCAGCAATAATCTAAGAACACACAAAAAAAGGTGCCAGCTCTCGTTTTAGAGAAAAGCCTGAATCTGGCACT
The DNA here is from genome assembly GCF_943737965.1 of Phodopus roborovskii. NCBI lineage: Eukaryota > Metazoa > Chordata > Mammalia > Rodentia > Cricetidae > Phodopus > Phodopus roborovskii. The sequence goes on from NW_026125748.1 coordinate 36,391, forward strand.
ATGAAGGTCCCTGTACCTTTTATTAATGACAGATCATGAGGGGGGGTCTGGTTGGCTAGTGATGACTGAGTAACAAGATCACCTTCTTAAAGACACAGCGTAATGATTCCTCACCTGGACTTTCAACCCAGACAAAAACCTTTTCTAGGTCAGCAGAGATAAACATTTCTACTGCACTGGCTTTGACTCCAATAGCAAATACTGCTTTCTTCCTGCACCCACTCCTTTCTCCTGAAAACAAGGTGGCACTCTAGCTTTCACAGGCCACTACACAATCACATGATGTGATTATTCCCTGTCCTAACTACTATGAGAGATTTTAGCACAGAAAATGAAATGTTCTGTAGTTTCCCACTGATGTCAGATGAACTGAAACCACTTATTTCATGGTTGTCACTGGGACTTCAGAAAAGCGGGGGGTGGGGGGGGGAAGTAAAGAAAACAGGAACCAGATCTCAAACAATAAAATAAGTTTTTCTGCAATCTCAAAGCTGGATGATGGATCCACTGATTTTGAAACCTGACAACAGTCCTGTTCAAGAAGAGAACGTTGAATAATACAGTTATTTTCTCACTGTACCCTGAGGAAGCTCTGCTCGGTCATCACAGTGCTTGTAGAAGCAAGCTTCCCAGCCCAATTCTCTCAGAGTATTCAAATTACCCTGAAGACAACAGTTTTTATTATTATACATTTTTCAAGAATTTCAGGAATAAAATTCCCAATGCATTGGAGTTATCACCAAAGCATCCAACAGGAGAAAGCTATATCATGTTCTTTCCAATATTGCTCCTTCCATTCTCTCATGGTTTCTAAATTGTCTGTGACTACTAGATGAAATGTACACCCAGTTCCCCTGACCTCAGCAAAATACACAGAACAAACATCTTCGTTTTGCCATATGAACTAAAATCTCTCTTAAGTTTTTAATATTCTAGGTGCCCTTCCCTGTGTTGAATAAAAAATTCATTCCAATCTGCATTTTGTAATTTTATGTGTAACATCTGCACATTGTTTCGAGGAAGGAGGGGATGATCTTTTGCACAGCTGGAAGAGAGTAGGTTGTCTAATTTAGACAGGGTAAGTGACATTGAGATTTGTGTCTCTACAGTTGTCTATAAGGTCTGGGTCTTGAGTAGAAGCCAGACCCATGGTACCCTGTGGTGTGTCTTTGAGCACACTTTAACCCTTAAGGAAGCGCTCTTGTTGATCAAGCCTTACAAGCCAATCAGCAACACCAGGACAACCTGCGAGTCACAGGCATTGCAGAACACTTTCTGTAGCCATACTGTATGCTTTTGTTCTTGATGCAGGTTTGGTTTTCAGCAGAACAAGCGCCAGTGAATTGATTGCTTTTCTGGGAGTGTTACTGTAGTAAATTGTGAGTGGAGCATGGTTGAGTACAGAAGCCACAACATGGTGAGTGATGGGATAATATCATAACATGTTTCATAATTACATTGAGCATTCTGAGTATTTCCAAAAATAATTGTTAATGTGCCTTTGTAATCAGCATGTTGTTATAAATTGTTCATTTTCATAGGATTGTATTCATTTCATGTTGCAAACTTACCGTGTATAGGATTGTAATTCTGATGCTTCATGCTTCAAAAGACCATTATTTAGTTCTTTATTTTGGTTATATTGCTAATCTGTGGAAGAGTATGGCTCATCATACATGTTGTGTATTTTGGCATGAGACTCAGTACATCTTCTTTTGGGGGATGACCAGAGGTCAGATAATGATGCACAACTTCACGTAATTATCTACATCCCATAACATGTAATCTCATACAAACAATTTTCTCTCATGTTCAATCATACAATAGATAGTAATAGACATGTAAAATTGATAAATATTTATTCCATCAAGTCTATTACCATGAATTCTAGTCTTGTACACCACGATTTAGCTTTGGCACACTACACTGGAAATTGTAAAGCTAATTCTACTTGGTCTTAATAGTTAAAACCTGGATTCAGATATGTGATTAATGATGAAAAATCAGAGAAGCAGAGCAGCCCACCCCTAGGTCTTACTTCTACTGAATCCTCAGACCAAAGGGGTAGGAAATTCTTATCCTATGGTCTTCCATTAGAATGCAATAAACTTTTGTCTTCTTCCACTTTATATTCCTCTCTCCTCCCAGCCATATCTACCTCCCGAGTACAGGGATAAAGGAATGGGGCACTACCTGTCTCTGTTTCTCTTTTAGACTGGGTCAATATGGTGTAGTCTGGGGTGACCATGAAATTACAGAGATCCACCTCATTATGTCTCCAAATGCTTGGATTAAAGTTGTGCTCCACCATGACCTGTCCTATATGCCTAAATACTGCCTAGCTCCACACGCTCTTCTTAAAGCAAGTTTGATGTTGTTGTTGTTTGTTTAATTGTTTAGATTTGTGTATTGTTTGTTTGGTGTTGTTTTCAGAAAGGGTTTCCCTGTGTACATTTCTAACTCAATCAAACACATGGAGATTTACCAGCCTCTGCCTCTCAAGCACTGGAATTAAAGGCATGTGCCGCCGCCACCTGGCAAAACAAAATACCACACCACCACCATAAAGGAGTAAACCTTTATGGACCCCACAAATTTAATGGCATGTGGATCCTGCTGAGTTTATCGATTTATAGCTTTAAAGCCCATTTCTTTGAAATGCTCATGTGTACTGAAGACCAGCTGATACACCCACAACCATAAACCAAACAAATACCGAATTCTTCAAATTTCCGTTTGTCATCACCATTGATGTACTAGCTGGCCCAGAGCCTGGGAGACATTCAAATAAACCCACTTTCTACAGACACAGAGAGATATGTTCTACCAATCCTGTTCAAACAGAGAACATTGAATAATGCAGCTGTTTCCTCATCTGCCTACTGAGGAACCTGTGTTGGTTCAACATAGTACTCATAGATATAGACGTTCTCCCAGCACCATTGTCTTTGAGTATTCAGCTTACCATGCAGATGACACTTTTTTATTATTCTTCATATGTCAAGAATTTGACTCAAATATCAGGAATAAAACTCCAATACAATAGACCTATAACCCTGACGTCTGTGAGGAGACGTTTGTAATATGGCTCCTGCTTTTCTCTCATGGTTATCTGAGAGGCCTGTGACAACCAAGTAAAAAGTCCCCTCAGGTCTCCAGACCTCAGCAAGGTGGCACAGAACAAACATCATTTGTATCCTAAAAAAGTTCTCTATACCTTTAATATTCTGGGATGCCTTCTATCTGTTTAATAAGAGAATCATTTCAGTCTACATTGTGTAATGGTCTGAGCAAGATCTGCACATTGTGTGGAGGAAGAGTGATAGAACCTCTGCACTGCAGGAAGTGGGTTGGATCGTTTATTGGTGACATGGGTAAGTGACATTGAAATTACTATCTGACTATGTAGTGTTGGCTGTCATCTTTGATTCCAGCACTCAGGAAGTAGAGGCAAGTAGATTTCTCTGAGTAGACTCTTGTTTACAGAGTAATTTCCAGGATTGCAGGGCCACACATGGAAACTCTGTTTCAACCATCAAAAGAAATGAATTAATTAATCAAATAATCAAATAATTAATTAATATTAAACAAGTAATGAGAAAAATCTACTAGAAAGCAACAACAACAACAATAATAATTGAACAGCTCAGTTTAATGAGCAAGTTCTAGGACAACAGGCACCACACAGGGAAATTCTGTCTCCAAAAAAAAAAAATTAGTTCCTGTTTGTGCAGATCTCTAAAATTCCTAGTTCTGGAGTATAAGCCAGGCCCAAAGGAGTTCCAGGGCTTGCTGTGTCTTTAAGAACACTCTAACCCTTGAGGAACTGCTCTTGTCACTGAAGCCTTATTAGCCAATCAGGGACATTGAGCCAACACTCCAGTCCGAGGTCTGGAAGGAGACTTCCTTGAGCCATGCTGCAGGCTTGGTTTTGTATCAGAACAGGAGCCAGAGGATTGATTGCTGCTCTATGAGTGGTGCTGTCGGGAATTGTGAGGGGAGCTCATGGATGAACACAGAAGCTGAAGCACGGTGAGTGTTGGGATGTGGGAGCGTGGGATGGGGAGTCATGGAATTCTGTTTGGCATGCCCTCCAGGAGGAGGCTAGACTGGAACATTCAGTGTTCAGTTAGGCCCATTGTGCTCCAGCAGCTTCCCAGACCACTGTGTGGCCTATGAATACTTCTCCATGTTGTCTGCTTCTGAGGAAAGGATTTTGATGCGGTAGAATTGTGAATAAACTTCTGTGTAGTCATTTCCATTATGATTTTGGTGCACAGGGATGGCACCAAAGAAGGAGAGGTTCAGTTACTTCAGTGCCTTCCAGAAGTCCTGCTCTTACCATCTAAAGTTTAGGGGTCACATCCATTCAGATTTATTATTGTTTTGTTTTTTTTCCATCAAAATAAATTTTCGTTTTTTGTGAAAATATAAATAAAAAGACCTTACTTTACATATTGAGCCCAGTTCTCTCTCCCTGCCATCCTCCTATTTCCCCCAGTGACCTCCCTATACCAACCCCCATAAATTCCTCTGGGAGACTCAGGTCTTCCAAGAGGGATCATCAAAATCTGTTAAGTCATTTGAGTTTTGGCCCAGGCACTCCTCCTTGTCTCTAGGCTAAGGGAGTATCCAAATTGGGAGTTAAAATTGTGCATGCTCTAAATGATATTATTTAATTATTTTTCATATATATATATATATGCGCATATAGGTTATATATATGTATATGTGTATATAATTTTTTAAAATAGAATTTCTCCTTGTAGCTATGCAGCCTGACTTAGAATTTTCTGTGTGGTGCAGGCTATCCCCAATCTCATAGAGATCTGCCTGCCTCTGCCTCCCCATTGCTAGGTTATAGTCAAATGCATGTATAAATGGCATTCTTGTTTTGGACCACACTCCACCATTCAGCTGTTTTGTCGAAGAGTGGAGTTTTTGATATAAAGATTTACCAATTATTGGTGGATAGTTAGTCTCTCAAAATAGAATTTAGCTGAGGGAGTGCTGCACCTAAAATTAAATTAAAAAAAATAAATAAATAAAATGAGTTTCATGCTAACCACTCATGTTAGAGATTATGATTCTAAAGTATATTTGCTCTCCAGGATAGTCCAGACATATGTCTCCAAACCATGGCAATAGACTAACCACTGATTTCAATGGAGCAGGGCTTCTACAAGCTGGTCAAGGGTTCCTTCCTGGGCCAGAATGAACATTAAGTCATGGTGTGCCATAAACATCCATTTTCTTCTGGAGAAAAATCATGGCTCTGTCATATGGGCAAGATGAGCCCAGGTGACAACAGTTTGAAAAGGAAAACAATGAGGTTTGTAGGGCTGGACTGAGCAAGCAAGAATTTTTGTGTAGATCCCCACTCATGGAAAAGTAAAATTGTTCCTTCTGAAACACAGGAAAGTTCTTGGCAGAACAAATAACAGCTTCAGGGTTGTAGCCTTAGGTGATTTCCATCAGGTTTTGAGCTATTGAGAATAAAATAGAGCTCATCCCTTGAAACAAGGAAGATGCTTAGGAAAGAATGCAATTGTCTATGGCCAGGGCCTTTATGGGCAGGCTAATTCAGATCGCAATTACACAACTCTTCACACTACAGGGAACTGTGGTTATTGGGCCTCTGACCACTGAGGGATTAGTCGGTAATGTTATTGGGATTCCCTGTTTTCCCCCTGCACTATTTGGGTAGCATTTTCCTGAGTTTGCCCCATTAAATGTTAACTCTTGACTTCCTAGATGTCTCTACTTCCACTCCCCCATGAAAGTAGTATACAAGACACTATTTCCTCATAAGAAGCTTACTTAGAATAATACAGAGCTTCAGCAAAACACCCTTGACCAAGCTTTCATCTTTTCTTTGTTCTGCCTCCCCTACTTTTCTCATCTTCTGGCATTTCTTCCTCAGGACCTGTCAGTAAAGTGTGACCTATTGTTTCATATTACTCATGTACTCCTGGGATGGGTCCTTCTTTCACTGCCAGGGGCCGCCAAACAGAACAAGTCACCTAAGGGTCAGCCCCATTCAGATGGTCTAGTTTGGTGCCATGAAGATCCTCCAACTGTCAATCCATACTCTGTGAGTTCCCAATAGTGATAGCAGATGTGGTGTGGCTTTGTTGGAGTGGGCTTTACCCTGTTAGAGGAATCACATCACTGTAGGATGAGACATGAGGTTTCTTATTCTCAGAATGATGCCCAATGTGTCAGAAACTCCTTGTTGCCTCTGAGTCATGCTGCACTGACTCTAACCTCAAGGACTGCAGCAGTCTGCATGTTGATATGGCCCCTGACATAATGTTGATTAACTGAACCTCTGAAATTTTCATTGTGACACCTCAATTAAATGTTTTCTTTGAAAGTGTTGCCCTGGTCCATGGTGTCTCTTAACAGCAATGAAAATCTAACAAATGCGGATGTCGTTCCCAGAGCCTGGGGTATTTCAGTGACAGGCTGTCCCTATTGTACAATTTATTTCTGATGTGTTCTCAATAGTTTGTTCTGGAAGCTTGCCTCTCCCTTTATGCCTGTTTATTGGGATTTTTTTTCCTCATGGCTATATGCTACTTAAAGGGCCAAGAAATGGTGCATGTTAACCTCCTATTCAGTTTTCTTGTAAATGGATTAGGTGAATGCATTATAATGATCATGTCATGAAATAAGTGTTCAAGGCTCCAGATTTATATAAGTATATTGTCAAAGAAGTTTGTATTTACAGTGAGTCACACATGTATGGTTTATTGTAGGATGCAGTGACCTATGATGTTGTGTATATCTACTTCACTCAGGAAGAATGGGCTTTGCTAAATCCTTCTCAGAAATATCTCTACACAGATGTGATGCTGGACACCTACAGGAACCTCACTACTACAGGTGAGACTGTATTTTCCTTCATATTTTAAAATAAGAGACCCAATGTTTCTTGGTTACAGATACTATTTTGTAATTTTAATTGAGAATAGGGAAACTTTGGTGAAAGTGTCAATGAAGTTATTAACAGAAATTTTGTACAATGTACAATAATACATCATATATATTCTGTTATTTCAGGCTACATTTGGAATGACCATAATATGGAAGATCATTGTCATACCTCTAGAAGACACAGAAGGTAATTTTTCATATGTAAATTTATGAAAATTTTGCTCTAACAATATTTTAATGTATTCTGGAAATTTTATTGAAGAGACACACATAAAAAATTTAAACAGTGAAAATAAGTGCAGCTTAAAGTATAGTGATGGTTCTTATTTTCTGCCCAAACCATGTGTATCAGTGAGAGGTAACTCTTCTGTGTTTCCAAGGCATTTATGCAAAAAGAGAAGGAAACAATTCCTTAACAGATAACACCCAAGAATTGTAGTGCCTGGAGATCTGTGCTGTAGATATGCCTGTCTGTTGAGTTTCATACTATTCAGATATTTGAAATAGTATACATGTTTCATAGGTCATAAGTATATATCCAAGACCTACTAAGAAAATAGTCTGTAGTAAAGCAGGCATTACGTATATATTTGTGACTTTTCTATGTATATCGAAAAGGTCATTTTATGAGTGTCAAGAAGTTTGTTGTGGAGAAACCTTAATCCCTATAATACATGTCTGTGAGGAAATGAAAGTCAAAGTGTATGAATGCAATGTGGAAACCTTTTATTGATATTGTTACTTTAATAAGTATATCATATGTTGAGTCAGGTAGTTGTGGCCCATGGCTTTAATTTCAGTATTCATGATGAAGAGGAAGGTGGATCCCAAAATTTTGTGATCATCCTGGTCCACAAAGTATGTTCCAGGCTATCCAGGTCTACACAGAGTCATTATGTATCAGAAAATCTAGGAAAAAAAAAAGAATATATGTTACAAGCCATGTGAATTTAGAATATGGAAAGAAGAAACATACCTCTCTCTCTTAGGACATTGAGAAGAAATAAAAGATATTCAGTAGTCCCCACTTTGAGAATAATTGTTGAGTGTGAACCAGTTTGAAATTTATCAGTATTCCAACATCATCTGAAAAATATCAACAAAAACACTGCAGTAAATCCATATGGATGTGTGAATGTTTCCATTTGTACTGGTATATTTGGCCAGTGTATTATGATTTATACAATGGAAAATTGATAAATGCAATAAATATGGCAAAGATCTGCGATGGTCCAATTATTTTCAATTATGTGAGAAATCTCATGTGAACATATGCAGTAAATGTGGGCCATGAAATAAAGGCTCATACTCTGAATCACAGGTATCTTCTTTGAAAGCAAGACAATACCTCATGAGGGAAGCATTATGAAAGTAAATTTCAATATCTTAATCTTGTCTACACGTTGGCCAAATTATAAATTTATTTTATGCAATTACTAAGTATATTTAGTATCATGCTTGTGGTAAAGTTTTATATATGCTAATTTTCTTTGCAGTAATAAAAGAAGCCATACGGGAGTGAATCCTGTGAATATACACAATGAATGTGTGAACAACTTTGTATGTTACAGGCATCTTCAAAGGCTTGAAAAAATTCACACTGGAGAGAAACCATATAGAAGTCTTCAGTATGGTGAAGTCTTTGCATGCCAATGTTTCCTCCAACTCCATGAAAGAAAACACTCAGTAGAGAAAACCTATGAATGTAGTCAATGTGGTAAAGTTTTTGGAAGACATACTGTGCTTAAAAGACATATTAGAACACATAGTGGAGAGAAATCACAAGGTTGTAATCAATGTGGTAAAGTCTTTTCACTATACAATTATCTCAAAAAAACAAAAAATAAAAGAACACATACTGGTGAGAAACGCTATGAATGTAGTGAATGTGGTAAAGCTTTTTCACAACACTGGTGTGTAGTGAGATGGTCCTTCTGTGGCACTGACCACGCCAATTGGGGGGTGGAGCCATGGGCGGAAGTGACCTGTGGAAGGAGTTCGGAGAGAGAGCCTGGAAAAGCTCTCTTGCTGGCGTGACTTGGACAGGAGAGGATCGGGTTGAATTTCCTGGTGTTCATCTGCTGTCTGGGTTGTAAGTTATTTCTCCCTGAATAAACATCTATTTGGACTATTTGTTTATCCTGATCCTTATTTAACCGTGATATCTGGTGTCATAAGCGGGATTAGGATTTTCACGGACCTGAGTGAAACCCAGGCAGCAGACGGCTCTCCCCTCCCCCACATACCCCAACAGGCAGGGTTTAACCAGGTGGACTCACCACAGCTTTGGGACATTTGCCTCTTAACTATGGCAAAGGAGATCTTTGCCGCCAAAGAGGACCTGATAAGGCACTCACCGCTTCTCATTTTTTGCCCATTTCCGCACGGGACTTTGCATTCGCGCAGAGCTGCTCGGCACCTGCCCTGCTTGCGTGTTTTCCGCCCCTTAGTCTTGTGTTCCAGCAATTCTAGAAGTCTCCTTTTAACAAAATTTCGCTTTGCCATGGTTTGTTATGAGCTATTCTATAGGGACCGGAATTAGAAGGATCGTCTGCTGCTGGACGATATTTGGCAGTATACTTCTAGGCAGAACTGGGATCAGACGGGCCTCAGCGGCTAGGCACTATTTGCTGGTACACCTCCAGGCATAACTACCACAAACTGAGATCTACAACTAAAAGCATCAAAGTTCCAGGACAGCAAGCAGAATTAAACCTAAGGTAATTGTAACATCCTTTGCAATTTAAGCTGATATAAAATCTGAGATAAATTGTTCCATAACTATGGCAGATAATTTTACAATGCAGAACTTTAGGAATTATTTTACTTCATATGTAGAAGGGATTTTAGAAGAAGAAACTTATGACTGGACCAATATGTACTTTTATTTTGTAATAGCAATAGGTTTCATCATTAACATCATATTCTTAAAGAAATGGTTTGAGATTACAGCAAACAATAAGGAACTTGTACAAACCATAGGAGACTTAGGAACAAAGATTCGAAACATTGAAAATGATAGAATTCAAAGCATAGAAAGTATAGAAAGAAAGGTTCAGAATATTGAAGATGGCGTTGGCCAGCTGACAGGTAGAATTTGTTTCATGTCAGATACTTCAATAACCAGAACAGAAACAATGCAATGCATTAACACACTAGCAGAAATAGCTCGTTCCTGGTCTGAGGAAGTAACTAGTAAGTTTAAAAAACTGGAACATAAGATATAAAGACTAGATGGTAGAATCTCTTCCATGCAAGAGGATAATGGCAAGCTAGCAGATAGAACATTGTTTTTGGAAGGCAGTTTACGTGCCATTCAGATAATATATAAGGATAAGAAGATTAAAAACATGGAATCATTTGTAGTTGGAGAAAGTAAGAAACTGACTGATGCAATACAGTCTCTAGAGAGTTATTTTATTCAAGAAGTTCAGACACTCAAAGAAACAATGGTGAATAGATTTCAGGCTTTAGAAGACCTTCATTCTGATACATCAGAAGAAGAACTACAGGTATCAGGACATGAAAAAGACTTAAAAATTTCCACACCATTTAGGGTCAGGAGATCTTTCCCTGTATCTGTTAATGAAAAACCAGCAATGAAAAAAACACCAAAAAGGTGTCGTTGCATATCAGTGGGAACCAATACATATGAAAGATTTAAAAGGTATAAAGGAAGCAGTAATCTCTTATGGCATGCACTCACCTTATGTGAAGCAATTAGTAGAATCATGGGCAAGGAATAACAAGGTAACTCCTAAGGATTGGGATCAATTAATATCAGCTGTCCTTGAAAACTCCTCTCAATTAGAATGGAGTGCTTTATGGAGAGAGGAAGCAAAAGCTGTTGAATTTCAGGGCTTAAAGAAACGTTATAAAGCTCCCCAAGATAAAATTCTTGGTGAGGGTCTCTATGCTGACCCAGAAACCCAAGCTGCCTATGATGAACATATCTTGTCTCTATGCAGTACAGCAGCTTTGAATGCTTGGGATAAGGTTCATGAATTATGAGAGAGGATAGAACCCTATACCAAGGTAAGGCAAGGACCTAGAGAATGCTTTAGTGTCTTTCTAGAAAGATTATCTAGGGCAGTACAATTAGAGGTAGCAGACATAGATGCTAGGTGAATACTCATAGAATCTTTAGCTTATTAGAATTCGAATCCTCAATGCAAACAGGTGCTTTGTCCTTTAAAAAAGGGATCAGCACCCTTGGATGAATGGAACCTATATACAGGCATCATTGAGTATAATGACAATAAGACTGAAGCATGGGTAGGAGAAGCCATATCTAAAGGTCAGAGAATACATCAAGATAACAGAGTTCCTTATTATGGTGACTTCAAAGCTTGGGTAGGAGAAGCCATCTCCAAAGTTTTGAAGAGATATCAACATGTCAGATGCTATAACTGTGGTAAGATAGGACATCTAAAAAGAAATTGTAGGCAAAGCTTACCTAAAAATAACACTCCCAGGAATGAATCAAACAGAAGGCCTCAGCCTCCTGGGTTATGTAGAAGGTGTGGCAAAGGCAGACACTGGACAAATGAGTGTAGATCGACCAGAGACAAGCAAGGAATCCCTTTACCATTGGGAACCTCCTTGGGGGGGGCTCTCGAATGCCCACACATCACAGGTGGTTCAAACATTCCCAGTCACAGTAGAAGACATTCTCCCACAGGACAATTAGAAAATTCTGTGCCTATTATAAAAACTCATACTGCTCTGGATGGCAAACTATTGATGGAAGTTGAATCAAACATGAAAGAAGGAAATAAAAAACGTATATTTTGGCAAACTGCTATAAATAGTCATAGGCCTAGATTGATACTTAAGATGAATAATAGACTGTTTGAAGGTCTCCTGGACACAGGGGTGGATGTAACTATCATATATAATAAATCTTGGCCTCGAAGATGGCCCCTGCATGAGGTAAAAGTTCAATTCTTAGGGATTGGAACCCTGTCTCAGGTAAAACAAAGCATGAGATGGATTGACTGTATAGGAGCAGAAGGACAGAGTGGAAGTTTGAGACCATATGTGGCTGATATAGTGATAAATTTTTGGGGTCGTGATCTAATACAGCAATGGAATACACAGATTAACATTCCTCCAGTATTAGATAGGAACCATAAAAGACCTCGTGATTGTGGAAAAAATAGTATTAAGTACTATACAAGACAGATACCAAATATCCAGGCGGTACAAAAACAGAATACAAGTGCTGAACAAACAGAGGAACCAAAACCCTACCTGTAAAATGTCTAACAGAGCAACCTGTCTGGGTAGGACAATGGCCTATGACCTCTAAGAAGTTAGAAGCTTTAGAAAGCCTGGTTCAGGAACAGCTAAATGCTGGACATATTGAGGAATCAGCCAGCCCTTGGAATTCTCCTGTATTTGTGATCAAAAAGAAATCTGGTAAATGGAGAATGCTTACAGACCTGAGAGCCATCAATAAAGTTATCCAGCCAATGGGCTCTCTACAGCCTGGAATGTCCTTGCCTTCTTTGATATCCAAAGAATGGCCTACTATAGTTATTGATTTAAAGGATTGCTTCTTCACTATACCTTTACAAGAACAAGATAAAGAGAAATTTGCCTTCACGGTATCTAATTACAATAATTCTCAACCGGTGAAGAGGTATCAATGGAAGGTTTTGCCACAGGGAAAGCTAAATAGCCCCACCCTGTGCCAATATTTTGTACAAAAACCGTTATAAATAATTCGTAAGCAGTTTCTACAATTCATAATCTATCATTACATGGATGATATATTGTTAGCTGACTCTAAAGGAGAAATATTAGAAAAAATGTTTGAGAAAGTAAAGGAAGTTTTACCTCGCTGGGGATTACAAATTGCACCTGAAAAAATACAAAAAGGAGAATCTATCAACTACTTAGGATATAAAATATGTTTACAGAAAATTAGACCACAAAAAGTACAGATCAGAAGAGATCGCTACCGGACTACTAATGATCTTCAAAAATTACTAGGAGAGATTTCTCAACTACAAACCATTATTGGAGTAGAAGGGCATGAATTGAAAAACCTGAAAATGGCCCTAAAAGGAGATAAGGACTTTAATAGTCCAGGAATACTATCAGCTGAAGCTGAGAAGGAATTAGAATGGGTAGAAAAGAGGATAGTAGAGACACATGTGGACCGTGTGGATCCAAACCTAGACTCTATTCTGGTTATATTACAATCTAGAGAATATCCTTCAGGGATTTTGATGAAGAGAGAAGATATCATATTAGAATGGAGTTCATTCTTGCCTCAGCTAATGGCCTATTTGGCAAAGAATTGCCCCCACCTTGACCACTGATTTGGACATGCAGTCGCATGTGCTTGCAGGAGACAAATATAGAAGACTGCTTGACCTTGCCAAGTCAGGGTAAGACAGCCATTCTACCTCCCTGCTGTCGTTGTGGTCTGTCAAGTTATCTTGGCCTTAGCCCAATCTGGGTTTACCAACGTTTCTGTGAGACCTAGGGTGATTGTTCAGGTGGCTTGCTGTTTCTGTCCTTTTGGAAGTTGTCCATCCGCATTTCCTGTCTACTCTAGTATCATTCATTTCCTTCTCAGGTCTTGATGAGGTTGAAGATTAAACTATCACAACTATTATTCTCACTTCCTAGTTAGATATATTAGGTACTAGACTTACGTTTTCAAGCTTTGGACAACACTATTGTAAACTCCATTAAGCCCTCACCCTAGGACTAGATATGTAGGTCATTTTGTTCTCGATTTTCCTTTTCTTAGAGCACACTTGTTTTTCACTGTTTTATATATAGATTTGTATTAATCCTAAATCTTTTCTTTAGACTAAAAGTGGAATTGTAGTGAGATAGTCCTTCTGTAGCACTCACCACACCCATTAGGAGGTGGAGCCATGGGCGGAAGTGACCTGTGGAAGGGGGTCAGAGGGGGCCAAGTAAGGTGCTCTCTTTCTGGCGTGACTCGGATAGGAGAGGATCGGGTTGAATTTCCTGGTGTTCATCTGTCTAGGTTGTAAGATACTTCTCCCTGAATAAGCATCTATTCCGCCTATTTGTTTATCCTGATCCTTATTTACTGTGATATGAAACCTTTCCAGGTCACAGGCCTCTCTAAAGCTCAGGTTCCTTCCAAGCCCTGGAATCGATCTTCTCTGCTTTCTACAGACAACCTTCCCTTGCCTCCTGGACTTGTCTTTAAGAAATGAACACTTTACAATGACATCTCAAAGGCTGTTAAAGTTTAGATGGCTATGCCATGCATTCATTAAATGACCCTATAAAGACTGTGCATGTAGAGGCCACAAGGACCTGGGGCAATGAAACCTCCATGACTCCAGTTTCTATGGCCACAACTGCAGAGACTAGTTCTAAACTTCTCCCTTTTTATAAGCAAGTAACTCCTGCCAGTTTTCTCTCTCTATTGCTGCCACCAATAGGTTAACACGTACCCTTTCCTTCACTCCCTTTTTCAATAAACACCTGTAGGTTTGTTGAGTTTGTTGGATTCATAAACTGAGGCAAGTCTAAGCAACATATATAGACTCTCTCAAAAAAATAAATAAAATAACAAGGAAATGTGAGAGGCACAGTGACACACACTTGCAACCCAGCACTTAGGATGTAGAGGTGGATGCAGGAGAATCAGGCCTGTAAGATACTCTTTTGCTAATAGAGATTTCAAGATCAGTGTTCACTACATGAAATCTTGGGTACAGAGGGAAAGAACCTACAGACAAGCACAAAAACTGCAGACAAAAACAGAACAAATCAAAACCTTATTATCTATGATACATATAATTAGACACCAGAATTTAACACGCTGTAACCTAAATATTTTGAAAATGTAAAGATATTTCAATTGGGAGAGTATTTTCCAACTGGAAAAAAATATGCGCAGACACCTTTAAATAGGAACAAAACATATGTAAGATACATACACACACAACACAGGGAAATCCTCTAAAGTGTTTAAGAAAAAAAAATCAATCCCTAACCCTGACATGTATAAGACAAGTGTCATCTTTCTCTACAAGTTCTGTTTAAAATTGAGTAATTGGTACATATAATCAAGATCCAGCAAACTCAGCTACCACAAAAACTAAGACAGTAAAGTTATAGGCAGGAATTCCAGATGAGCAATGTGATCAACTCAAGAACTAAAAGAAATTTTAAAATTCAGGTAAGCACTTTGAATGTCAGTCAGGCATAGTTGAATCCTCACATCCTCCCTCTGCTCCAAATTGCCTTTTGACAAAGACAGGTCAATAAGAGAAATACATTGATCCACTTAAGTGCTTAGCCCCCAATCTTTAAATTAAATGATGTCTACTTATCTTGGGTATGGGTAGGTTGGATATCTCTTTGTTCTCTAGCTTCAATGTTAGGATAAAACTAAAAGGTGATCATGCATTGGGGCCATGGGCAATTCCATGGCAGGTGAGGGTGACAAAGGTGGGGTACAAACATGTGTCCGGCACACCCCCTGATCGAGCCTCTAATGGCAGCTTTCTAAAGGCAGAGACTGAATTAAGGTGAATTCAGAGGAAAGCTTCATTTAGTTACCCTGAGGTTGGGGAACAGAATGGTGCTACCTGCAACTCACTGTTATGGCTGAAGTTTCACTCAACCCTCCTTCTATACCTACTCAAGGAACATAGGCTTGAGGTCTCCAGAATGGCAGCTAAGGGAAAACATTTCTACCCACACCTCTGCTAAGTCTACCAACACCTGACTTCCCCACCACACATTGTCCCTTGCCAGCAGGAAGAAGCCAGTCTCAGACAAATGTGCCAACATCAGGGACTCAGTTTTGCTTAGGTCAAGCCTTGCTGACTTCTATGTGTATACAAATGTTGGGATTATTTGGTTGCCCTGTTCCAAATCCCACTCTCAAGTGGCTGTGTATCTTCTACTCAATTGGTCCTGTCACTTAGGTTGTAAGAACCAATCAGATCCTCTAGTGGACCTGCCATTTGGTGGGGGGGGGTGTTCCTGTGAATCCAGGCTTTGTGCTCAGATCATCTCATGAAGTTATTTCTTATGCAGTGCCTTTGGCTCTGAACAGAAGGTGGTGAACCCTGGGGTGGACCCTCTCTCGTTCCCAATCTGTCTGTAACTCTCTCACTCTCCCTCACTCAATTTCTCACTCTCATTCCATCTCTCTGTCCCTAACTTCTCTCTCCTATGTTGCACATCCAATCAGAATGGCAGGGACTGAATCCTCCTGAGGTGGAACGCCTCCGTGGGTCTTTATTATCATCTGTGTAAGTTGTTATCCAATAATATACTCATTTATCATTTGTCTTGGGTCTAGTACACTTATTAATACCCCATTTACACATGAATTTATTTTATTTATTAAGACTAAAGTCAAGTATGATGTCTTATATGTTCACTAACTTTTTTACATGATGTGGGTTTTCTCTTCCATGATTTCTTCTCTATAACCTTATATCAAGACGTTAAAAAAGGGTTAGAGACACAAATGAAAAAAAAATTATGAAAGACACAAACTGACCCTCGGGCCCATACTAGAACTGAGTTGGGGCCACTCCATTTTCCAGTAGTGACATTCTTCCAGATAACTGAGCCATAGTCATATGACCGAGGGTGCCAATGCCAGTCGGCTGCAGATCGAGCAGCACCATGAATAGTTAAAATATAAAGACCAGAGAAATGTGATTATGAGGAGACCCTGTAAACTCCCCCCTTTTTTTTTGTTTTATGAAGATAGGCTTTAATTGTGTGATGCACACGTTCTACCATGGCCTGACCCTGAGCCGTATAAGGGATGCCTGTCTTATGTGTGATTAATGTTTTTTTCAAAAAAAGGGTTAAAACCATGACTAGTATAAGCTGGTCTATTATCAGTTTTTAATTGTCTGGGCATTTCCATATAAGCAATGGATGTAAACAATGGCTCTTAACATCCTTAAACCTTTCTCCAGTATGAGTAGAGGCAAATATGAGATGAGAATGGATATCCACAGATACATGTACAAATTGTAGTTGGCCAAAGGAAGGAACATGAGTATCATCCATCTGCCAGATATCATTAGGCATGACACCACTGGGGTTAACTCCAGGATGTGTAACAGGTAAGAACTGTGCACATAAGGGACAATCCATACTGGGTTATCAGATTTCCAGATACTAAGAATGGGAAGAGGCTGCACAGCTATAGACCCTGGGGAAAATTTTCCAGCCTAGAGCTATTTCCAGCTCTTTTGATAATTAAATTTTTACATAAAACAGTCTGAGGTTCACCTTGGAGTTATTTACCCAGTTTTCTTCCTTGTACATAACCTTGGTCAGCCAGCATATTTTTCACAAGTTCAAACTGCCTGTGAATCCAGGACTCAGATGGGTAATATGGTGAGACACCCAGATTTTGAATCTGGGCACGCAAAATAGAAAGACTCTTTCAAATACAAATTAAAAAACATAATGAGGGTAAGAGGCTAAGTGAAACATACTTACCCCTCCCCCAACACTTAGGAGGTAGAGGCAGGATTATCAGTCCTGCCAGGTCCTCTTTGCAAATAGAGAGCGTAAGATGAGTGATCATTATAAGAAATCTTGCATATGGAAGGAAAACATCCACAGAGAGGCACAAATATTGCAAGAAAAACAAACAAATCATAACCGTATCATTTTTGATACCGATAGTTAGTCACTAGAATTTAGCAAACAATAACCTATATACTTTGAAAAAATAAAAATATTTCAAATTGGTGAGTATTTTCTGACTGAAAAAGTAAAGCTACAAGGGCATTTTTAAACAAGAAAGGCATATGTAAGAAACATACACATTCACATAGAGGAAAATCCTTTAAAAGGTTGAAGAAAAAATGAAACCCTAACCATGACATGGGTATGAATAGTGTCATCCTGTTCTACAAGTTCACCTTACAACTGGGTAGTGGAGTACCTCTAATCATGATCCAGCAATCCCAGCTACAACAGGGAATGAGACAGTTAAGTAGGCTACTATATACCCAGGAGTTCCAGACCAGCCATGGCATCAACACAAGTAGTAAAAGAAAATTTATAATTCAGGTCAGCACTTTGGATATCAGTCAGGCAAAGAGTTGAATCCCCACATCCTCCCTCTACTAACAATTGACTTTTAACATAGACAGATATAATGGAGAAATATGTTGCCCCACATTACAGCTGAACCACCACTATGTAAATTCAGTGATGTCTACTCAGTTATCTTTGGGTACCAGTAGGGTGAATATCTCATGACAATGTCCTCTTGCTTAAATATTAAGATAAACTTAATGGTGGTCCTGCATGGAGGACGACTGCAGATTCCATGAAAGGAGAGGGTGACTAAGGTGGGGTACAAACATGCCAGGCAGCCAGAACTTGATTGAGAAGTTTTATTAGTAAGGGGAAAGAGATGGAATCAAACAAATAAAGAGATAAAGAGAAACAGACACATAGACAGGTGACAGGAGAGAATAGGAGACAGGAGCACAAACAGATGAGAGGGGAGAGAGCAGAAATAGCAGCAAGAGAACAAAGAACTGAAACAGAGAAGAGGGAGGGAGTGTAAGTGGGCAAAATCTGTCTTTATACGGGTCTTGGGTCCTGTGGGCACACTATTATTCATGGAACTCTGGGCTGAGCAGAGAAAATTCTTCAGTACACTCTCCCATGTAACAGAGTCAGGTAACCATAATGCCTGAGTCTTACAGATTGATTAGAAGCTAACAAGAGGTTGCATCTAGTAAACAAACCTAGCCATTGATTTTTCCAAGAAGTGATGACACCAAGTAAAACACCAGAGTGGCTGCAAAGTAGGGATGAACTTAAATCCTAAACTGCCAGCAGCAACTGCTGTGTCAGGATCTCATTCCACCTTCTGGGTCTCCTTGTGCTAACAGTGAGAGAGATGCAAGCTGAAACCAATCATCTGACTCAGCAGCTCATTCCTACATTATGGAGGACAGAGACAAATAGCTTCAGAGAAGTGTCTGGGAGTATATTCCAGAGATTAGTGGTGCAAAGGAATTGGAGGCAGGTAGGCACCTCCAAAGGTGTAAGCATTTTAGAGCAGGAGAGATTGAGTGACTAATTGAAAGAAGTGAGAAAATCAATTGGAAAGTACAACACAATGGAAACACTCTCTCATATATAGAGGGCTGGACTATTTGATTGGGGTGAAATGTGAGATCAAAGAATCTAGGGAGGAATAAGAATACTGTATTAGTTCTGCTGTGTGGGCAGGAGCACAAGAGAAAAGCCTCCATGTGCACTTAAAAGTCCTGGTGAGTGGAAAGGAAAACTGTAACCCTGAGTTTCTGATGCAATGCTTCAATAATAGTGAAATAATGAATCCATACTTAATCAGAGAATAACTGTCCTGAGTTACTCTGGAGAATAGGAAACAAGGAATCAGGTGGTGGTTCTAAAAGTGGATGCCTTTGCATCTGCTCCACTTCCCGGTCGAGATTCTAATGGCAGCTTTTTAAGGGCAGAGACTGAACTGAGGTGAATTCAGTTGAGGGTTTGCATTAGGTACACTGAGGTTGGTATCTTGAAATTCGCAGGCAAGTGGATGGCACATGAAGAAACCATCCTGAATGAGTTAACCCAGTCACAAAATGAGGAACACAGTATGTGCTCACTCATATATGGATTTTAGACCTAGATCAAATCATCACTAGCCTATAAATCACACCACCAGAGGAACTAGGATATAATGTGTATTCTAAGATTCATGTAAAGTCTCTCACAGAACTGGAAATGGACAAGTCCCCCAGAGCTCAGGGTAAGTGGGGGGGGGGCAGGGAATGGAGAGAGAAGTAGGAGAAAACTACGGGGAGAAAAGGAAAACATGTGCGACCAGGAAGATGGAGCCTGGTTAGGAATACAAGACAGGAAAGAGAGACAGAGACAGAGACAGAGAGAGAGAACATAAAAGAGGGAGCCGATATTGGTTTGAAGATAAAATTGAACACAAAGCAGGGTCTGTAGAACTGCAAGAGTGCTGCTAACTAACAGTTTGAGCTTCTATGGAAAGGCTATCCTAAATGCCCTTCCCGGAGAGTGAGATCAACAACTAACTTCTCCATGGAGCCCTCAACTAATGCCTGTTGGAAACAGAAGCAAACACCCATACATAAACACTAAGCTGAAGTAGAACTCAGATACAGAGGGAGAGGACAAGACCAGGTGGCAGAAACACATAGAGACAGCTTACATGAACAAGGAGGAGCTAGCAGTCCACCAGACTGATAGCTGGGAAGCCAGCATGGGACTGCCTCAGACCCCCTGAATATGGAACTCAGCCAGAAGGATTGAGCAGTCTAAGCGCCCTCAGGCAGTGCAGCCAGCATGTATTCCTGGACCACAAGAGGACTTTGAAAACATATCCACCATGGAGGGATAAATGCCTTAATCTAGAGACAGGAGAGAAGCCCTAGGCCCTACTTCACATGACCTGTCAGAACTACATGACCACTACTGGATGACATTCCCCTACATATGGAATTGGGGTGGGGGGGATGGGAGGGTCGTTAGAGTGCTTGTGAGAGGGCAAAGAGGGTAAAACGGAGGGATGGAGTGAAGGTGGTTGGGAGGGAGGGGGAACTGGGATCAACATGTAAAATATTAAATTAAATTAAAAAAATGCTTTGACACCAAAATTTAAGTTCAAGTACAAGTTACTGGGGAAAAGGATTTCTATTTTTGTTTCCACCGAAAATGAAAAGATGTGGATTCCTTCCAGAATAATGTGGTTTGATCAAGGCAGACCACCTGAAACAGAATACCAGGTGATCCTACATTCAAAACAGCTGGAAAAAGCAGCCTAACAGACTACAGCCAGGGTTTCTGAATCTCCTTCGAATTCCCCATGACAGCGCCCCTTACCAGCAGGAAGTAGTTTGGAAAGAACAACGCCCAAATTCCCAAATATTGTCTATAAATGTTTGTTTTCATTTAAATGGACTTAGTCATATAAAATAAAAAAAATGTGAAAGAAACAAACCAAGCTAAGAATGGGCATTCATAACTAAGAAAAAAAAAAAAAAACAAACAAAAAACAAAAAAACAAAAAAAAAAACAAAAGAAGACTAAAGTCAAGTATGATATCTAAGATATTCACAAAATTATTTACATGATGTAGGTTTCCTCTTCCATGATTTCTTCCCTATTATCTGATATCAAGATGATAAAACAGGATTTAAAATACATACATGTTTAGTCATGTGGATGAAGAAAATCATGGCAAGTTCCTTGCCATGACCTATGTCAGTTTTCTGAGAACATACTGTAATTCCTCCCACAGGAACTGTCAAGGGTGTATCCTTCTTGTGAGAAACCGAGAACAATCATATACTCACACACTGACATCACATAATTAAAATTAAATCAAATCTCTAAACAGATTTCCATATTTGAATATTTTTCTATAATGAGTACTCAATCCTGTAACCATTGTGTTGAGGGTCTTAAAGTCTTCAAAGTTTTCCTGCAACATTAATTATTTCATGTAAAAGAAAGTAAGCATGAAGGATTGGGCTTAGCGATAGCAATCCATCTGAATGAGGTTTTTATGTAAATCAAGTCAAGTGTTACCATGAAAAATGGTTCCCTTAGCAGTGACTTTCCAGGACTTTTTTCCACATGAGTTTGCAAGTGAGAACAAAACAGAATATTGTAGTGCTTGAACTGATTGTTCACACGTGTCAGATATTTTTCTCTCCACAAAACTATGTAAGTCAATGTGTGTTGAATGAAGATCATACCACATCCTTTTGAGGAAGATTCCTTCCCATAAGGGTTTTCTTAGGCTCACAAAGATTATTGGGATAAGCAAAGTGCACAGCATTACAACAATGGATACATGTATAGTGTTTTTATGCACTATGAATTTTTTCTTTGATTATAAGACTAATGACACATAGAGAGGGTTTACCACATGTGATACTTTCAGTATCTTTCAAGTATACATTCTTTTATGACTTAAGAGAGTGCTGGGATATGCAAATGCTTTATCACATTCATGGCATCCGTAAGGTTTCTCTACAGTATGTGTTCTTATATGACTTTTAAGCACATCATATGTTGTGAAAGCTTTACTACATTGACTACATTCTTAGGGTATCTCTCCAGTATGTGTTTGTTTATGCCGTACCAGATTGTTGTGTTGTGAAAAAGCTTTACCACATTGATTACATCCATAAGGTTTCTCTCCAGTATATGTTCTATGATGAGACTGAAGATTACTGGCACATGAAAACGCTCTACTACATTGATACATATATAGGGTTTCTCTCAAGTATGTGTTCTATGATGAGATTTGAGAGTACAGTCATGTGAAAATGCCCTACCACATTGATTACATACATAGGGTTTCTCTCCAGTATGTGTTTTATGATAAGATTTGAGAGTAGTGTCATGTGAAAATGCCCTACCACATTGATTACATACATAGGGTTTCTCTCAAGTATGTGTTCTATGATGAGAGTGGAGAATCCTGGCACGTGAAAATGCTCTACCACATTTATTACATACATAGGGTTTTTCTCCAGTATGTGTTCTATGATGAGATTGTAGCGTAAAACTTTTAAAAATGCCCTACCACATTGGTTACATACATAGGATTTCTCTCCAATATGTGTTCTTTTATGACATACTATAAAACTATATTGTGAAAAACATTTCCCACATAGATTATAGTATTGTGTTGTCCCTCCAGTATATGTTCTAATATGTCTTTTAAGGATAGTATGTCTTGCAAGTGTTTTACCACATTGACTACATTAATAGGTGTTTTTTACCATGTGTGCTCTGTCATTGAGAAAAAGGAAATTGTGACATGCAAAGACATCACCACACTATAAACTTCTATACGGTTTCTCTCCAGTATGAATTTTTTCAAGCCATTGAAGATGCCTGTAACCCACAAAGTTTTTCACATATTCATTGTGTATATTCACAGGATTCACTCCCTTATGGCTTCTTTGATTCCTGCAAAAAAAATTAGCATATGTAAAACTTTATCACATGCATGAAACTAAAGAAACTTTCTACATGTATAAAATAAAGTTGTAATTTGGCCTGATTGTAAACAAGAATCAGATCTTGAGTTTTACATTCATAATGCTTCTCTAATGTGGTATTATTTTGTTTTCATTGAAGATACCTGTGGATTCAGAGTAAGAGCTTTATTTCATGGCCCTCAATTATGGCATCTATTTACATATAATCTCCCACATAATTGAAAAAACTGAAATGACTCAGAGCTTTGCCATATTTATACCATTTATCAGTTTTTCCTTCATAGAAATCATACTACATTGGCTAAATATACCAGTACAAATGGAAGCATTCACACATTCCAACAGTCATATGGATTTACTACAGTGTAAATTGATGGTATCTTTCAGATGACTTAGGAATACTGATATATTTGAAAGTTGTTTCACACTCAAGAAATATCCTCAAAGTGGGGACTACTAAATATCTTTCATTTCTTCTCACTGTCATAAGAGAGGTACGTTGCTTCTTTCCAAATTCTAAATTCAAATGGCTTGTATTTAGAGTAAACTAAATACGTTTTTTCCTATATTTTCTAATACAGAATGTCTCTGTGTAAACCTAGCTATCCTGAAATTCACTTTGTAGATTGGGGTGATCACAAACTTAAGGGATCCCCCTTGATCTTGATCATGAATGTTGGAATTAAAGGTAGGGGCCACAACTACACGGCTCTTCATATGATATGCTTATGAAACTAAGAAAACAAATAAAAGTTTTCCACATAGAATTCACACTTTGATTTTCTTTAAATCAACTTTAACTATTCTCCGTAACACCTTCTTGACATTCATAAACTGACCCTTTCAATATCCACAGCAAAGTCACAAATAGAGAAGTAATGCCTGTTTAACTATAGACTTTTTTTCTTAGGAGGTCTTGGACATATAATTATCACCTATGCAACATATATTCTGTTTAAAATATCTGAATAGAATGAAACTAAACAGACTGGCATATCTACAGAATAGTTGTCCGGGTGTTATAATTCAAAGGGTGATATCTGTTAAGACATAGATTCCCTCTCATTTTACACAAATGCCTTGCAAACACAGAAGAGATACCTTTCACTGAGTTACAGGGTTTTGTGAGAAAATGACAATCATCACTTTAAGCTGCACTTATTTTCACTATTGCTCGTCTTAATCTTTTTTTAATTTTTTAAGTGTGACTCTTCAATAAAATTTCCAGGATATATTAAAATGTCTGCAAAGCCAAATTTGCATAAATATGCACATGAAAATTTACCTTCTGTGTCTTCTAGAAGTTTGACAACGATCCACCATATTATTGTTATCAGAAATGTAACCTGAAATAACAGAAAATATATGATGTTTTCTGGCAAATTGTACAAAATTTAAGTAATATCTTCAATGATCCTTGTTCTGAGTCGTCATGCTTTTGCAAAGTCTCAGTGATGGTGCCGACCACCTAGTGCCACTCCTTCTTCTCATGGTAGATCACAACCGATGTGAAGATGTGGAGGAAGAACAGGTAGTCAACAGCCAGACCACCGTGCTGGCCTTAGTGAAGTCCTTGTACTTCTCAGAGGGCACCGTGCAACCTTCAGTTCTCAATCACCCAGCAACCCTCTTACTCTGGAAGATGCATAGATTATTCAGAAAATGCTCTGCCCATGTCTACAACTTTCCTAACCTTGTCCCTGACAGAATTTTGCACCCTAAGCATAAACGGTTATGTCATTTTCGGCCGTTTACATAATTTAAAGAATTTAATAAGTCACTAGTAGCTAACTGTCACAATAAATAGGGGTTTTAGCATTCTACTGGCAGGGAAGCATGGCCAGACTCCAATCATGAAGGATGTCTTCATCATCAATTGATTCACTGAATCATACAATGTGAATATATTGCACATTATCTCCACAAGAGGAAGCTTTACAGGTCTCTTCATGGAATGGAGGATTGTTGTTTACATAACTATACAAATATTTACATTATCTTGGGGATTAACACAGATTGTCAATTTAAATTCATTAATTATATAATTAGATGATCTGTGGCACCAGATTCCAGGTGTCATGGACAATATAACCATTGTTTTATATAATTAAATAATCACATAATGAGTTCATGTAACATCATCCACTTCCCTAAGGTGGCTCCAAACCAGGATCATGAACGATGTAGTCGTGATAAATTTAAATATTTTAAATACATAATTGATATTAAGATGGTCTATAATAATTGCCTCCCACATCACGTCACCACAATCCACTGATCATGGATTATCTAATGTCCTATTTTAATAATCAAATAACAACATAATCAGAGGATGAAATGGTCTGCAATACTCCACACAATTGACTCTCTGTTGACTCCCACATGATTGTGGGAAACTCCCAGGTTCATCAGTTATTTAATCGCAAGCAGAGTAGTAACATGTTTAAATGCTGAACTGTCATTTTGTATGCAGGGTTTTTAGAAGATATCACTTATTTACAGTTGGGCGGCTGCCTCAAAAGAGATGGACTGAAATCCAATAATAACAAAGTCTACTCTAACAAATGGATTATCACCTTCCTGAAGGAAGTCATCAATGGCAAACTCACCTTTTGATGAATAATTGTGAGTCTTATTTGTCTTTTGTTCCATAGTGTGACTTCTTAGGAGAAAGAGTATTCATAAACAGAAGACTTTGAACTGTTTCTCCACAGACTAATTTCTCTGATGATTAGGTAATCTTGAATTTGGTAACCAGTAAAAGCTGTAGGCACACTTCCAGAGGTGTGGCTGTGACATGTTTAGACGATTCAAATGCTGTCATTAAAAGATTTAGGAAATAGTTATCTTGGGAGACTTTAATGTCCCATGATAACTCTTTCTCGAAGCTGCTCTCTTGTCCTTGGCCCATGATACCAGGATACAGAATGCAAGCAGGGTTGCCAGGCAACATTTATGAACCAACATTCTGTCACATTCTAGTACCCCTCCCCCATGCTAAAAGGAGTATACCCACCGATAAACTAACCTTACAACCTCACTGATTTTCTCACAAAAATAAAGCAGGGCTCTTTCTTTTGAGTTCTACATATTTACCAGTCTCTCAAGCTACAACTTGCCTGTAGGGACATAAGCATGAAACGAAAGCATCATTGTGCCATTCGAGTACAATGATGAGTATTTTAAACCTGTTTTCTGTGCTTCAATATTCTAATTTCTAGAACAGAAACAATACAATGAATCGCCTCTAACATAATCCTTTTCCCTTTATTGAAAATAAAATAAACTCCGCTTTATTTTCTTACCTTTAGAGGAGCTTGATCCCATGGTTTCTCAGAGTTGTTTAGATTTGCATTAGGCTGATGATTAAGGATTTTGAGCAGTGTCTTATGTTTCTTTCAGTCATTTTGGATTCCCAATTGACTGTTCTCTATCAAGTCCTGTACCCTGCTTTCTAATATGCTTATTTAGAGTGATTTGTTGTTGGTGGTGTGTCATGTTATCAGCCCGACAGAGTTCATTAGATTAGATTCCCTGATCAGGAGATTGTTCAGTTATTCCATTTTTAAAATCCGTGGTCACTGTGTCCTTTATGGGTCAGTTCTGTTTCAAACTCTCTGAAACTGATGATGCGAAACAGTACAGTTTTTTAAAAATCGTGTAATCATTCGATTGTTAGAAAAATCTACCATCACGTAATCAATAATCACTGTATAAGGCAGTGTCCCCCATTCTCTGTGCACTGCTTCTGATACCGATCTCCTGCTGTGTCAATCCCACAGCAGCCACATGACGGATGACACCATCATTACTTACACAATCAAATAAGTTAATAATTGGATGGTCCTCCATATTTAACTTTCAAAAGAGGGAACCAAACTCCAGTGATTGTCAAGGAAGTACTACTTAGATAATTAAATAATTCCACGTGATTAACTCCCATGGAGGAATGGCCCGACTCCAGTCAAGAAGAACAACATCTTCATTGATTTAAATAATTAATATATAATGAAAAATGATTGAAAAATGACATGGTGGTGCTACTTAAATCCCACATGGAGTAGTCAGACTGATCTCTTCCTGGAATAGTGATATTTTTAAAAAATTAAATTGATAATTAATTAGTGGGCCTTTTATATTAACACTGATGAGATGGCACCAAAGTCCTAAAACTTTCGCTGATGTGAAGATCTATTTACATAGCTAAATGATGAAGTAATGAGATGATATTACATCATCAACTCCCAAAATCTGACTCCAAAAGGGACTTATGGAACATAACATTACCTGTATTTTAAATACGTAAATTAAATGATGAATTATTACTTAATTTCCTAGTTTAACAGTTAAAGAAGTAAGTGTAGTATTAGATGAGGTGTTGGTCTGGTACAACGGTCTCCCCTAAGGAGGCTCAAACTTCCAGTGATCACTGAATATATAATTGACAGATTTTCATAATTAAATGAATAAACATTAGACAAGTGGATGGTATTTTATGCGTGAAGCCTAAATGATTGCTCAATACTGAAGAGACATTGAGTTCTTAATCATAAATTTGAACAAAAAATGAATGAATAAAGAGATAGTTTCTCATATTTCCCCCCCTAGAGAGGTAACAAAATGATATCAACATTGATTTAAATAAAGAAAAGAAGAAAGAAAGAAAGAAAGAATTCACAAGATACAATTTAACACCAACAAGGAGGTTCCAGACTCCACTCTTCCTGTAGTAGAAACAGACAGATTTGAATAATGAAATAATGAGATAGTTAGATCGTCTGTCACTCTTGAGTCACACAAGGTGGCGCAAACTGCAGGGATCAGAGATTATATAATGAAGGAATTTAATAATTACATGTTTTAATATATAAGCCATTGACCTTTTTTTTTTTTATCATCAATTCCTGGGAAGACTCGCTAGGTATGAAAATGTATGCTGTCATCACACATTTTTAACATACCATCAGTTAATCGTCAGATAATCATACTGTCTTGCCTGATGAATTCTGTTGGCCTGATCTCATCACAAGCGCCTGAATCTCTCTTGTGGTGCGGCAGGACATGAGATAATGGGTCCAATCCTGGTGTAGCAGTAGGAGCCACAATGTTGATAACAGCTGAAAAGTTGTCTGCAGCAGGAGTATCACCAGCATAGCTGAGAAACAGATGTTCTTCTGTGTTCTGAGCCGTCATCCTTTTGCCAGGTCTTGGTGATGGTGCCAACCTACTTGTACCACTTCTTCTTCTCATGGTAGATGACAACCGATGTGCAGATGTGGAGGAAGAGCAGGTAATCAAACCAGACCATGATGCCAGCCTTGGTGAAGTCCTTGTACTTCTTGGAGGACACCATGTAACCTTCTGGCATCAATCATCCTGCATCCCTCGTACTCTGCATAGATTATTCAGGAAATGCTCTGGCCATGTCTACAATTTTCCTAACCTTGTCCCTGACAGATATTTGCACGCTAACCATATTCGGTGATGGCACTGTCTGTCGTTTACATAATTTAAAGAATTAAATAAGTCACTAATAGCTAACTGTCACAATAAATAGGGGATGTAGCATTTTACTGGCAGGGAAGCATAGACAAACTCCAATCATGAAGGATGTCATCATCATCAATTGAGTCAATGAATCATAAAATGTGATGATATTGCACATTAACTCCACAAGAGGGAGCTTTACAGGTCTCTTCATGGAATGGAGGATTGTTGTTTACATAACTATACAAATATTTACATTATCTTGGGGATTAACAAAGATTGTCAATTTAAATTCATTAATTATGTAATTAGATGATCTGTGGCACCAGTTTCCAGGTGTCATGGACGATATAATCATTGTTTTATATAATTAAATAATCAAATAATGAGTTCATGTAACATCATCCACTTCCCTAAGGTGGCTCTAAACAAGGCTCATGAACAATGCTGTCGTGATTAATTTAAGTATTTGAACTACATAATTGATATTAAGATGGTCTATAATTATTGCCTCCCACATCGCGTCACCACAATCCACTGATCATGGATTATCTAATGTCCTATTTTAATAATCAAATAACAACACAATCAAAGGATGAAATGGTCTGCCATGTTCCACGCTATTGTCTCTTAGTTGACTCCCCCATGATTGTGGGAAACTCCCAGGTTCATCCCTTATTTAATCATAGAGCAGAGTAGTAACATGTTTAAATTATGAAATGTCATTGTGTATGCAGGGTTTTTAGAATATATCACATATTTAATTTTGGACGGCTGCCTCAAAAGAGATGGACTTAAAACCAACAATCACTAAATCTACACTAACAAATGGATTATCACCTTCCTGAAGGAAGTCAACAAGGGCAAACTCACCTTTTGATGAATAATTGTGAGTCTTAATATCTTTTGTTCCATAGTTTTTCTTCTTAGGAGAGAGAGTATTCGTAAACAGAAGACTTTGAACAGTTTCTCCACAGACTACGTTCAGTGATGATTAGGTCATCTTGAATTTGGTAACCAGTAAAAGCTGTAGGCACAATTCCAGAGGTGTGGCTATGCCCTTTTTACGCGAATCAAATGCTGTCATTAAATTTTTAGGAGATATTTATCTTGGGAGACTGTAATGTCCCATGTTTACCCATTCTCGAAGCTTCTCTCTGGTCCTTGGCCCATGATACCAGGATACAGAATGCAAGCAGGGTTGCCAGGCAACATTTATGAACCAACATTCTGTCACATTCTAGTACCCCTCCCCCATGCTAAAAGGAGTATACCCACCGATAAACTAACCTTACAACCTCACTGATTTTCTCACAAAAATAAAGCAGGGCTCTTTCTTTTGAGTTCTACATATTTACCAGTCTCTCAAGCTACAACTTGCCTGTAGGGACATAAGCATGAAAACGAAAGCATCATTGTGCCATTCGAGTACAATGATGAGTATTTTAAACCTGTTTTCTGTGCTTCAATATTCTAATTTCTAGAACAGAAACAATACAATGAATCGCCTCTAACATAATCCTTTTCCCTTTATTGAAAATAAAATAAACTCCGCTTTATTTTCTTACCTTTAGAGGAGCTTGATCCCATGGTTTCTCAGAGTTGTTTAGATTTGCATTAGGCTGATGATTAAGGATTTTGAGCAGTGTCTTATGTTTCTTTCAGTCATTTTGGATTCCCAATTGACTGTTCTCTATCAAGTCCTGTACCCTGCTTTCTAATATGCTTATTTAGAGTGATTTGTTGTTGGTGGTGTGTCATGTTATCAGCCCGACAGAGTTCATTAGATTAGATTCCCTGATCAGGAGATTGTTCAGTTATTCCATTTTTAAAATCCGTGGTCACTGTGTCCTTTATGGGTCAGTTCTGTTTCAAACTCTCTGAAACTGATGATGCGAAACAGTACAGTTTTTTAAAAATCGTGTAATCATTCGATTGTTAGAAAAATCTACCATCACGTAATCAATAATCACTGTATAAGGCAGTGTCCCCCATTCTCTGTGCACTGCTTCTGATACCGATCTCCTGCTGTGTCAATCCCACAGCAGCCACATGACGGATGACACCATCATTACTTACACAATCAAATAAGTTAATAATTGGATGGTCCTCCATATTTAACTTTCAAAAGAGGGAACCAAACTCCAGTGATTGTCAAGGAAGTACTACTTAGATAATTAAATAATTCCACGTGATTAACTCCCATGGAGGAATGGCCCGACTCCAGTCAAGAAGAACAACATCTTCATTGATTTAAATAATTAATATATAATGAAAAATGATTGAAAAATGACATGGTGGTGCTACTTAAATCCCACATGGAGTAGTCAGACTGATCTCTTCCTGGAATAGTGATATTTTTAAAAAATTAAATTGATAATTAATTAGTGGGCCTTTTATATTAACACTGATGAGATGGCACCAAAGTCCTAAAACTTTCGCTGATGTGAAGATCTATTTACATAGCTAAATGATGAAGTAATGAGATGATATTACATCATCAACTCCCAAAATCTGACTCCAAAAGGGACTTATGGAACATAACATTACCTGTATTTTAAATACGTAAATTAAATGATGAATTATTACTTAATTTCCTAGTTTAACAGTTAAAGAAGTAAGTGTAGTATTAGATGAGGTGTTGGTCTGGTACAACGGTCTCCCCTAAGGAGGCTCAAACTTCCAGTGATCACTGAATATATAATTGACAGATTTTCATAATTAAATGAATAAACATTAGACAAGTGGATGGTATTTTATGCGTGAAGCCTAAATGATTGCTCAATACTGAAGAGACATTGAGTTCTTAATCATAAATTTGAACAAAAAATGAATGAATAAAGAGATAGTTTCTCATATTTCCCCCCTAGAGAGGTAACAAAATGATATCAACATTGATTTAAATAAAGAAAAGAAGAAAGAAAGAAAGAAAGAATTCACAAGATACAATTTAACACCAACAAGGAGGTTCCAGACTCCACTCTTCCTGTAGTAGAAACAGACAGATTTGAATAATGAAATAATGAGATAGTTAGATCGTCTGTCACTCTTGAGTCACACAAGGTGGCGCAAACTGCAGGGATCAGAGATTATATAATGAAGGAATTTAATAATTACATGTTTTAATATATAAGCCATTGACCTTTTTTTTTTTATCATCAATTCCTGGGAAGACTCGCTAGGTATGAAAATGTATGCTGTCATCACACATTTTTAACATACCATCAGTTAATCGTCAGATAATCATACTGTCTTGCCTGATGAATTCTGTTGGCCTGATCTCATCACAAGCGCCTGAATCTCTCTTGTGGTGCGGCAGGACATGAGATAATGGGTCCAATCCTGGTGTAGCAGTAGGAGCCACAATGTTGATAACAGCTGAAAAGTTGTCTGCAGCAGGAGTATCACCAGCATAGCTGAGAAACAGATGTTCTTCTGTGTTCTGAGCCGTCATCCTTTTGCCAGGTCTTGGTGATGGTGCCAACCTACTTGTACCACTTCTTCTTCTCATGGTAGATGACAACCGATGTGCAGATGTGGAGGAAGAGCAGGTAATCAAACCAGACCATGATGCCAGCCTTGGTGAAGTCCTTGTACTTCTTGGAGGACACCATGTAACCTTCTGGCATCAATCATCCTGCATCCCTCGTACTCTGCATAGATTATTCAGGAAATGCTCTGGCCATGTCTACAATTTTCCTAACCTTGTCCCTGACAGATATTTGCACGCTAACCATATTCGGTGATGGCACTGTCTGTCGTTTACATAATTTAAAGAATTAAATAAGTCACTAATAGCTAACTGTCACAATAAATAGGGGATGTAGCATTTTACTGGCAGGGAAGCATAGACAAACTCCAATCATGAAGGATGTCATCATCATCAATTGAGTCAATGAATCATAAAATGTGATGATATTGCACATTAACTCCACAAGAGGGAGCTTTACAGGTCTCTTCATGGAATGGAGGATTGTTGTTTACATAACTATACAAATATTTACATTATCTTGGGGATTAACAAAGATTGTCAATTTAAATTCATTAATTATGTAATTAGATGATCTGTGGCACCAGTTTCCAGGTGTCATGGACGATATAATCATTGTTTTATATAATTAAATAATCAAATAATGAGTTCATGTAACATCATCCACTTCCCTAAGGTGGCTCTAAACAAGGCTCATGAACAATGCTGTCGTGATTAATTTAAGTATTTGAACTACATAATTGATATTAAGATGGTCTATAATTATTGCCTCCCACATCGCGTCACCACAATCCACTGATCATGGATTATCTAATGTCCTATTTTAATAATCAAATAACAACACAATCAAAGGATGAAATGGTCTGCCATGTTCCACGCTATTGTCTCTTAGTTGACTCCCCCATGATTGTGGGAAACTCCCAGGTTCATCCCTTATTTAATCATAGAGCAGAGTAGTAACATGTTTAAATTATGAAATGTCATTGTGTATGCAGGGTTTTTAGAATATATCACATATTTAATTTTGGACGGCTGCCTCAAAAGAGATGGACTTAAAACCAACAATCACTAAATCTACACTAACAAATGGATTATCACCTTCCTGAAGGAAGTCAACAAGGGCAAACTCACCTTTTGATGAATAATTGTGAGTCTTAATATCTTTTGTTCCATAGTTTTTCTTCTTAGGAGAGAGAGTATTCGTAAACAGAAGACTTTGAACAGTTTCTCCACAGACTACGTTCAGTGATGATTAGGTCATCTTGAATTTGGTAACCAGTAAAAGCTGTAGGCACAATTCCAGAGGTGTGGCTATGCCCTTTTTACGCGAATCAAATGCTGTCATTAAATTTTTAGGAGATATTTATCTTGGGAGACTGTAATGTCCCATGTTTACCCATTCTCGAAGCTTCTCTCTGGTCCTTGGCCCATGATACCAGGATACAGAATGCAAGCAGGGTTGCCAGGCAACATTTATGAACCAACATTCTGTCACATTCTAGTACCCCTCCCCCCATGCTAAAAGGAGTATACCCACCAATGAACTAACCTTACAACCTCACTGAGCTTTCACAAAAACAAAGCAGGTCTCTTTCTTTGGAGTTCTACATATTTACCAGTCTATCAAGCTACAACATGCCTGTAGTGACATAAGCATGAAACGAAAGCATCATTGTGCCATTCAAGTACAATGATGAGTACTTTAAACCTGTTTTCTATGCTTCAATTTTCTAATTTCTACAATGGAAACAATACAATTAATCGCCTCTACCATAATCCTTTTCCCTTTATTGAAAATAAAATAAACTCTGCTTCATTTTCTTACCTTAGAGGAGCTTGATCCCATGGTTTCTCAGATTTGTTTAGATTTGCATTAGGCTGATTATTAAGGATTTTGAGCAGTGTCTTCTGTTTCTTTCAGTCATTTTGGTTTCCTCAATTGACTCTTCTCTATTAAGTCCTGTACCCTGCTTTCTAATATGGTTATTTAGAGTGATTTATTGTTGGTGGTGTGTCATGTTATCAGCCCAACAGTGTTCACTAGATAGATTCCTTGATCACGAGGTTATTCAGTTATTCCATTTTTAATATCGGTGGTCTCTGTGTCCTTCATGGGTCAGTTCTGTTGCAACCTCTCAGAAACTGATGATGCGAAACAGTACAGTTTTTTTTTTTTAAATCGTGCAATCATTTGATTGTTAAAAACCTACTATTACATAATCAGTAATCACTGTATAAGGCAGTGTCCCCCATTCTTTGGGCACTGCTTGTGGTACCTATCTCCTGCTGTGTTAATCCCTCAGCAGCCAAATGACTGACGACACCATCATTACTTACACAATCAAATAAGTTAATAATTGGATAGTCCTCCATATTTAACATTCAAAAGATGGAACCAAACTCCAGTGATTGTCAAGGAAGTAGTACTTAGATAATTAAATAATTCCACGTAATTAACTCCCATGGAGGAATGGCTCGACTTTAGTTAAAAAAACAATATCTTCATCGATTTATAGAATTAATATATAATGAAATATGATTGAATAATGACATGGTGGTGCATACTTAAATCCCACAAGGAGTAGTCAGACTGATCTCTTCCTGGAATAGTGATGTTTTTAAAAAATTAAAGTGATAATTATTTAGTGGGACTTTTATAGTAACACAGACGAGATGGCACCAAAGGCCTAAACCTATCGCAGATGTAAAGATCTATTTACATAGCTAAATGATGAAATAATGAGATAATATTACATCATCAACTCCCAGAATCTGACTCCAACAGGGACTTATGGTCCATAAAATTACCTGTATTTTAAATACGTAAATTAAATAATGAATTTTTGCTTAATTTCCTAGTTTAACCGTTAGAGAAGGAAGTGTAGTATTAGTTGATGTGATGGTCTGGTACAATGGTCTCACCTACGGAGGCTCAAAACTCCAGTGATGATTGAATACATACTGACAGACTGTAATAATTAAATGAATAAACATTAAACAAGTGGATGGTGTTTTCTGCATGAAGCCTAAATGATTGCTCAATATTGAAGAGACTTTGAGTTCTTAATCATAGATTTGAATAAAAAATGAATGAATAAAGAGATAATTTCTCATAATTCACCCCTAGAGAGATAACAAAGTGATATCAACATTGATTTATATAAAGAAAGAAAGAAAGAAAGAAGGAAAGAACGAATTCACAAGATATAATTTAACACCAACAAGGTGGATCCAAACTCCACTCTTCCTGCAGTAGAATAAGACAGATTTGAATAATGATATAATTAGTTAGATCGTCTGTCACACTTGAGTCACACAAGGTGGCACCAAACTTCAGGGATCACAGATTATATAATGATAGAATTTAATAATTACATCTTTAAATATGTAAGCCGTTGACCTTTTTTTGTATCATCAATTCCTGAACAGACTTGCCAGGTATGAAACTGTATGCTGTCATCACGCATTTTTAAACTGCCATCAGTTAATCGTCAGATAATCATACTGTCTTGCCTGATGAATTCTGTTGGCCTGACACCATCACAAGCACCTGAATCTCTGTTGTGGTGTGGCAGGATGTGAGATAATTGGCCTAATCCTGGCGTAGCAGTAGTAACCACAAATTTGATAACAGCTGAAAAGATGGCTGCAGCAGGGGCATCACCAGCATAGCTGAGAGAGAGATGTTCTTCTGTGTTCTCAGTCGTCATCATTTTGCCAGGTCTTGGTGATGGTGGCATCCTCTTAGTGCCACTCCTTCTTCTCATGGTAGATCACAACCGATGTGAAGATGTGGAGGAAGAGCAGGTATTCAACACCCAAACCACTGTGCCTGCCTTGGTGAAGTCTTTGTACTTCTCGGAGGGCACCGTGCAACCTTCTGGACTCAATTACCCAGCATCCCTCGTACTCTGGGAGATGCATAGATCATTCAGAAAATGCTCTGCCTGTGTCTACAACTTTTCTAACCTTGTCCCGGACAGATTTTTGCACCCTAACTGTAATCGGTGATGGCACTGTCTGTCGTTTATGTAAGTTAAAGAATTAAATATGTCAGTAATAGACAACTGTCACAATAAATAGGGGATGTAGCATTTTACTAGCAGGGAAGCAT
Organism: Phodopus roborovskii; assembly: GCF_943737965.1. Taxonomy (NCBI): domain Eukaryota; kingdom Metazoa; phylum Chordata; class Mammalia; order Rodentia; family Cricetidae; genus Phodopus; species Phodopus roborovskii. Next base: position 72,443 of record NW_026125748.1, read on the forward strand.
GGCCAGACTCTAGTCATGAAGGATGTCATCATCTTGAATTGAGTGAATGAACCACAAAATGTGAAGATATTGCAAATTATCTACACAAGTGGGAGCTTTACAGGTCTCTTCATGGAATAGAGGATTTTTGTTTACATATCTATAGAAATATTTACATTATCTTGGGGATTAATACAGATTGTTAATTTAAATTCATTAATTATGTAATTAGATGATCTGTGGCACCAGTTTCCAGGTGTCATGGACGATATAATCATTGTTTTATATAATTAAATAATCAAATAATGAGTTCATGTAACATCATCCAATTCCCTAAGGTGGCTCCCAACCAGGCTCATGAACGATGCTGTCGTGATAAATTTAATATTGTAACTACATAATTGATATTAAGATGGTCTATAATAATCGCCTCCCACATCGCGTCACAACAATCCACTGATCATGGATTATCTAATGTCCTATTTTAATAATCAAATAACAACATAATCATAGGATGAAATGATCTGCCTTACTCAACAAAATTTTCTCTCACTGACTCCCACATGATTGTGGGAAACTACCAAGTTCATCCCTTATTTAATCGCAGAACAGAGTAGTAAAATGTTTAAACGCTGAAAAGTCATTGTGTATGCAGGGATTTAGAAGATACCACACATTTTATATTGGACGGCTGCCTCAAAAGAGATGGACTGCAATCCAATAATCCCTAAATCTACTCTAACAAATGGATTATCACCATCCTGAAGGAAGTTAACAATGGCAAACTCACCTTTTATTGAATAATTTTTAGTCTATTTTCTTTGTTTCCATAGTATTACTTGTTAGGAGAGGGAGAATTCATAAACAGAAGACTTTGAACTGTTTTTCCACAGAAGATATTCTGTGATAATTAGGTAATCTTGAATTTGATACACACTAAAAACTGTAGGCAAACTTCCAGAGATTTGGCTATGACTTGGTTAGGCAAATCAAATGCTGTCATTGAAAGTTTTTGGAGATAGTTATCTTGGGAGACTCTAACGTGCCATGATAACACTTTCTTGAAGCTGCTCTCTGGTCCTTGGCCCATGATACCAGGATACAGAATTCAAGCAGGGTTGCCAGGCAACATTTATGAACCAACATTCTGTCACATTCTAGTACCCCTCCCCCATGCTAAAAGGAGTATACCCATCGATAAACTAACCTTACAACCTCACTGATTTTCTCACAAAAATAAAGCAGGGCTCTTTCTTTTGAGTTCTACATATTTACCAGTCTCTCAAGCTACAACTTGCTTATAGTGACATAAGCTTGAAAATGACAGAGTTCTTCAGATGCGATTCCCTGATCAGGAGATTATTCTCTTATTGCATTGTAAAAATCGGTGGTCACTGTGTCCTTCATGGGTGTGTTCTGTTGCAACCTCTCAGAACCTGATGATGTAAAACCGTACAGTTTTGTTTAAAATCGTGTAATCATTCGATTGTTAAAAATCTACTATTACATAATCAGTTATAACTGTATAAGGCAGTGTCCCCCATTCTGTGGGCACTGCTTCTGGTACCGATCTCTTGCGGTGTCAGTCCCACAGCAGCCAAATGCCGGATGACACCATCATTACTTACGCAAACACAATAAGTTAATAAATTGATAGTCCTGCTTACTTAACGTTCATAAGATGGAACCAAACCACAGTGATTGTCAAGGAAGTAGTACTTAGATAATTAAATAATGCTACACGATTAACTCCGTGGAAGAATGGCCAGACCCCAGTCAAGAATAACAATTTCTTTATCGATTTAAATAATTAATTTACAATGAATAATGATTGAATAATGACATGGTGGGGCATACGTAAATCCCACATTGAGTAGTCAGACTGATCTCTTCCTGGAATAATGATGTGTTTAAAAAATTAAATTGATAATTGCTTAATATGCATTTTATATTAACACTGAAGAAGTGGCACCAAAGTCCTAAACCTATCGCTGATGTAAAGATCTATTTATATAGCTAAATGATGAAATAATGGGATGATGTTACATCAACTCCCAAAATCTGACTCCAAAAGGGACTTATGGTTCATAACATCACCTGTATTTTAATTCGTTAATTAAATGATGAATTATCATTCAATATCCTAGTTTAACAGCTAAGAAAGTATAAGGAGGCCCAAACTCCAGGGATCACTGAATACATAATGACAGATGTTCATAATTAAATGAATAAACATTAAACAATTGGGTGGTGTTTTATCCATGAAGCCTAAATGATTGCTCCATAATGAAGGGTCATTGAGTTCTTAATCATAGAGATGAATAAAAAAATGAATGAATAAAGAGATAATTTCTGATAATACACCCCTAGAGAGATTACAAATTGATATCAACATTGATTTAAAGAAAGAAAATGTGAAAGAAAGAAATGAAGAAATGAAGGAAGGAAGGAAGGAAGAATGAACAAAATCACAAGAGTCAATTTAACACCAACAAGGTGGATCCAGACTCCACTCTACCTGGAGTAGAAAAAGACAGATTTGAATAATGAAATAATCAGATAGTTAGATTGTCTGTCACACTTTAGTCAGCTCCTCCACGGAAGCTCAGATTGTTAGTTGGGAGCAGTCTTGTAGTTCTCTAGACCATTATTTCTGTTCAATTTTATCTTCAAACCAATATTGGCTCCTTCTTTTATGTTCTCTCTCTGTCTCTCTCTTTCCTCTTTGAGCTTCCTTTGAAAGGCTATTATAATTGCCCTTCCCGGAGAGTGAGATCAACAACTAACTTCTCCCTGGAGCCCTCAACTAATTCCTGTTGAAAACAGGATCAAACACCCATACATAAACACTGAGTCAAACTAGAACCCAGATGCAGATGGAGAGAACAAGACCATGCGGCAGAAACACATACAGACAGCTTACCTGAAGAAGGATGAGCTAAAGGCCACTAGACTGATAGCTGGGAAGCCAGCATGGGACTGACTCAGGCTCCCCTGAATATGGGTCTCAGCCAGAAGGACTGAGCAGTCTAAGGAACCTCAGACAGTGGAGCCAGGATATATCTCTGGTGCACAAAAGGACTTTGCGAACATATCCCCCATGGAGGGATAACTGCCTTAATCTAGAGACAGGAGAGAAGCCCTAGTCCCTACTTCACATGACCGGTCAGATCTACATGACCCCAACTGTGTGGCATTCCCCTACATATGGAATTGGAGTGTAGGGATAGGAGGGGAGGGTGGTTAGAGTGCATGTGAGAGAGCAGAGAGGGTAAAAGAAGGGGGAGGAGGGAGGGAGTGATGTAGGGAGCCGTCCCTACATTCTCCATTACAAGATGGCGCTGGCATCCGGCTGGCAGTTGGCATAAATAAGCCTGTGTGCACGTGCAAGGAGATTTCTCCCATGCCTCTCCCATGGTGTCATTTGGCCTGATGAGCAAGCAAACAGTCAGGGAGTGACACGTCCTAAGTGAGGCTGAGTTTCTATATAAGGGTGTGGGTTTTTGCTCCCCGGAGTCTTCGCTCTGCAGTTGGTGTAAGCTTATGCTCTGCCTCTCAAGAAGCATTAAAGCTATCATCGCAGAAGGATCCTATCTGTGTGCTGCATCGTTCTTGCTGGCGAGACGCTGGCGAGATGGTAGCGCGGGACAATTGGTGCCGAAACCCGGGAACTCGACCAATCCATCGTCAGCACCATCGAAGCCCCCCAACTTTCGAGTTGGGAGGATTCAGAACTGCGAGGAGGTAAGTTCAGTAAGGTATGACTGATCCTCATAACATCTTTGCTTTAGTATTGGTTTTTATCACTTTCATTCTCTTTCTGTTGATCCTCTTTTGTTACCATCGAGGCCGCTGCTAAGGAGATTTCCGTACTTAAGTCGGACGTAGATAAGCCTCGGTACGCTGCGCCTCTTAAATAAGAAAGCGAGGCGCTCCAGATCCACTTTTGGTTTCGCGTGGTGCTAACGCTTGTAAGACGGACGTAGATAAGCCCCGGGCATCCATCGCGTAGCCATGGGCTCTATGCATTCCACTGTTATTTGTCAAGGATATAGACAGTGTAGCTCCCTGGATCGCGGTCTCGGGCTCTCTCTCATTGGCCTCATGGAGGAAGTTAAGAAGGGATCTTGAGCGTGCTCGGGCCAATGGAGAACTTGGGCCTAGCGCTATGGCCATCTGGACAATGATAGAAAATTGTTTAGAGGATGAGGATTGTAAGTCTGCTATTGCGGAGGGACAAGGGATTTTAACCAAGTTTCAGGATAGTCTATCAGAAGCTGAACAAAGTGAGAGGATGGGTGCGCGCAAAAGGAAACTAAAAGTGAAAAAGGACCCTCTGGAAAAGATAGTCAGGAGGAGAAACCAAATAAATCTCTTAGGAGGTCTAAAAAGAAAGACCTAAAGAAAAGGGAGAGCTCAAGCGGCCTCTATCCTAAGTTATATCTGGAGGCCCCGGGTATTGAAGGCCCCTCTGAGTCCAAAGTGTCTGATGTCTTGGACACGGAAGAGGAGGCAGACTTGGAGGAAGAGGCCGCCAGATATGAAAGGGAAAGGTACCACCCCAATGATGATTTTGGCTTTCCTATTACTATTAAGAAAGGGGACAAGAAGCCTTCTGCTTTATTGTCTTCTGCTCCTCCGCCTCCAAATGAGCTTGATAACCGAGGGACCCGAGGATCCCGTAGAGAAGGCTTCTCCTTAATCCCGTCAGGGGTCAGAAGAAAGCATTTCCAGTTTTCGAGAATGCGGACGGAGGGAGAGTGGCCGCCCCAGTGGATTATAATCAAATAAAGGAATTGGCGGAGTCAGTCAGAAAATATGAAGTTACAGCAAATTTTACCATAGTTCAACTAGAAATATTGGCCCTGTATCATTTGACTCCAGCAGATTGGGAGAAGATTGCAAAAGCAGCTCTGGTCAGCATGGGCCAATATATGGAATGGAGGGCCCTCTAGCATGAGGCGGCCCAAACACAGGCAAGAGCTAATGCTGCTGCAATATCTCCGGAGCAGCAAGCCTGGACTTTTGAATTACTCACTGGGCAGGGCCCTCATGTTAATAATCAAATGAATTATCATTGGGGAGCTTATGCACAAATTTCAGCTACAGCCATTAAGGCCTGGAAGTCGCTCTCCCGTAAAGGGGAGGGTAGTGGTCAGCTTACTAAGATCAAGCAGGGCCCCCAGGAACCTTTCTCAGACTTTGTAGCCAGGAAGACAGAAGCAGCAGAATGCATTTTCGGGGATACTGAACAAGTCATGCCCCTGCTAGAACAATTGATTTTTGAACAAGCTACCCAAGAATGCCGCACCGCTATAGCACCTCGAAAAAATAAGGGGCTACCGGATTGCCTCAGGGTATGTAGGGAGATAGGGGGGCCTCTGAGCAATACAGGTTTAGCGGCGGCAATCATCCAGGCGCAAAAGCAGAACAAAAAACCTCCCGGTAAGACATGTTTTGGATGTGGAAAACCAGGGCACATAAAAAAGGACTGTAAAATGTCCAACGCCCCTAGGGGCGAGCCTCTGCACCCGATGTGACAAAGGCTACCATAGGGCGGAGCAATGCAGATCTGTTAGAGACATTAAAGGGGAGACTCCTCCCTCCGACAGAGGCTCCGACCCTTGAGGTGTCAAAAAACGGGCAGACGGGCCCTTGGTCCCAGGGCCCTCGAAGACATGGGAACCGATTTTTCAAATCTCTGGAAGGGAACCAGGAGAGCAGCCAAGCAGACCCATCATAATGGACCTGCGTGCCGCCTCCTCAATCTTACTAATGCCCCAAATGGGTATTCAGCCCGTGCCTTTAGAATCAATTATTCTGCCTTCAGGCACTATGGGATTGATCCTTGGGCGAGGCTCCCTTATAGCACGGGGGCTCATAGTACTTCCAGGAATTGTGGATGATGCCCACACCCCTGAGATACAGGCACTATGCTCAAGCCCTACCGGGGTTTTCTCCATCAGTCAGGGAGACAGGATTGCACAATTGCTGCTCCTACCTCATGATAACCAACATGGGCCCATTGATGGTGTCCCAAAAGAAATGGGGTCCTCAGAAACGGACTCTGCCTATTTGGTCATGTCTTTAAATACTAGGCCAAAAACTACACTGTGGATAAATGAAAAGAAATTTGAAGGCGTTTTGGACACGGGGGCTGATAAGAGCATTGTCTCCATGTACTGGTGGCCGAAGACATGACCAATGGTGGAATCGTCACACTCTTTACAGGGTCTTGGCTATAAGTCCTGCCCTACTATCAGTGCCGCCCCCCTTAGCTGGAGAACCCAGGAGGGTCAAAAAGGGCAATTTACTCCTTATGTATTACCGATGCCTGTGAATCTATGGGGACTAGATGTCATGCAAGACACGGGACTGATGCTGACAAACGAATATTCACCAAAGACTCAGGGGATCATGGGCAAGATGGGATATCGGCAGGGCAATGGTTTGGGCCGCTATGAACAGGGGCGCCTTGAGCCCGTTGCTCCTAACTAGACAGGGTCTGGGTTTTTCCTAGGCGCCACTGAGGCAGGACGACCCATACCTTGGAAAACGGAGGATCCAGTATGGGTTCCTCAGTGGCCGCTTACTTCTGAAAAATTACAAGCGGTGAATCAGCTTATAGAGGAGCAATTAAAATAAGGCCATATTGAGGCCTCCACCTCACCATGGAATACTCCAATTTTTGTAATAAAAAAGAAATCTGGAAAATGGCGCTTGCTTCATGATTTACGCGCTATTAATGAGCAAATGCAGCTTTTTGGCCCCATACAACGCGGTCTACCGGTGCTTACCACACTTCCCAAATTTTGTCTGCTATCGATTGTGGATATTAAGGATTGTTTTTTTTCCATACTTTTACATGTGCATGACAGACCCAGATTTGCCTTTACTTTACCATCTATAAATCATGCTGAACCGGACAAGAGGTTTCAGTGGAAGGTCTTACCACAAGGCATGACAAACAGTCCAACCATCTGTCAGCTGTATGTGTATGAAGCCATGGCCCCAGTTAAAAGACAATTCCCTTCTCTGATGCTGTTGCATTATATTGATGACATCTTGCTATGTCATAAAGATTTTGATCTTTTAATACTGGCATATCCTGTATTGTTGCAAGCATTGGAGAAGAGAGGCCTATATATAGCCACAGATAAAGTACAAATCTCGGATACTGGACATTTTTTAGGCTCCAAGCTCTTTCCAGATAAAATTGTGCCGCAGAGATTTGAAATCAGAAAGGATTATCTACATACTCTTAATGATTTTCAAAAGTTATTGGGGGACATAAATTGGCTCAGACCTTTTCTAAAAATTCCCTCCGCCGAGCTTAAGCCTTTGTTTGATGTGTTGGAGGGAGATAGCCACATTGAATCCCCAAGAGAATTGACTCCCGCCGCAAGACAGGCTTGACTAAAGGTGGAAGCAGCCATACAGATGGCTTAATTGTCACGCATAGAGGAAAATAAACCGATTGCTCTATGCGTGTTCAGGACAAAAGGGCTTCCGACCGCAGTATTATGGCAACAAGGTCCTTTATTATGGATACACCCTAATGCTTCTCCCATGAAAGTTATTGATTGGTACCTTAGCGGTGGCCCAACTGGCCATGAGAGGATTAAAGGCCTCCCTCATGCACTTCGGCATTGAACCTAATTTGCTGATTGTACCCTATAATGCTGTACAGGTTGCCACCCTTGCCGCTACTTCAAATGATTGGGCTATTTTGGTCACAACCTTTGTTGGAAAGATAGACAATCATTATCCTAAACATCCACTTTTACAATTTGCCCTTAACCAGCCTATGGTTTTTCCAAAAATTACCTCAAGTCATCCTATTAAAAATGGACTGGTGGTGTATACTGATGGGTCTAAGACAGGATTGGGAGCTTTTTGTGGTGGAGGGCAAAATATACTGCAAACAATTTCAGGAAACATCGCCTCAAGTGGTGGAATGCATGGTAGCTTTGGAAGTACTACAAAGGTTTCAGGGTCCAGTGAACATCGTGTCAGATTCATCTTATGTAGTTAACGCTGTAAAATTGTTAGAGATGGTTGGCATTATAAAAATAACCAGCAAGGTTGCAATCATTTTTCTGGACATCTAAAATTGTCTGCTTGCTAGAGGGCAGCCCTTCTTTATTACTCACATAAGGGCACATTCTGGGCTAGCAGGACCCATGTCCTTAGGTAATGATTTGGCTGACAAAGCAACTAGATTGGTTGCCATGGATCTAGCCCTGCCACTAGAGGCTGCCAAGGAATTTCACAAGAATTTTCATGAGACTTCTGAAACCCTGTGACGCCATTTTTCCATCACTAGGAAGGAGGCTCGTGAGATTGTTGTCAATTGTCAACATTGTTGTCAGTTTCTGCCTGCACTCCATTTTGGAATTAATCCTCGAGGCATTCAGCCCTTACAGGTTTGGCAGATGGATGTGACCCATGTCTCATCCTTTGGAAAGTTACAATATGTGCATGTATCAATAGACACCTGCTCTGGCGTTCTCCATGCCACACCACTCACTGGGGAGAAAACCTCCCACGTGGTTCAACACTGTCTTGAGGCATGGAGTGCCTGGGGTAAGCCTAAATGTTTAAAAACTGACAATGGGCCTGCCTATACTTCTCAAAAATTCGGACAGTTTTGTGCACAAATGCAAGTCACACATGTCACGGGCTTGCCATATAATCCTCAAGGACAAGGCATTATTGAGCGTGCACATCGCACACTCAAATCATATCTCCTTAAGCAAAAAGGGTGAATAATGATGGGTTTGCCCCCCGTGCCATGGGTGACTATAGCGATGGCACTTTTCACCATGAATTTTTTAAACATGGATGAACATGGTCGGTCTGCGGCTGAGCGACATTGCTCAGACCCATGTCGACCTAAGGAACTGGTAAAATGGAAAGATGTGTTAACCAATGAATGGAAAGGCCCGGATCCTATTCTAATAAGATCCAGGGGAGCTGTTTGTGTTTTCCCACAGAATGAAGAAAATCCATTCTGGGTCCCAGAAAGACTCACTCGGATGGTCCTGGAGCAGAAAGATGTGGAGACCCGAGGACAAGAAAAAGGGGAGCCGACTGCTCCCCCTGATGTCACTGATGATACTCAGCATCCCAGCTGTCCAAGGGGAGCCTCGTTGGGGAATCATGTCAACGTTCCCACTTCCAATGCTGGTGATGTATAATGCTCAGGTCTTTCCCCGATTCTTTGCCACCAATAGGGAGCTGGGTCTAGCCTTTTTGCCTAAGGACAGTTTCGGAGGCTCTGGATAAACAGACTTCAGCCAATACTCAAATTCAGGGGGGCTTGATGTTGGTGAACCAACGTATAGATTTAGTACAGGAGCAGTTGGACATATTATGGCAATTGGCCCAATTGGGCTGTGAGCAGAAGTTCCCTGGTTTATGTGTCACCTCCATTCAATATGATAATTTTACCAAAGCAGCTAATTTGTCTAAGAGTCTTTCTCAGTTCATGTTACAGAATTGGACCGCAGAATTTGAACAGACCCTCCGAGAATTGAGGACCGCTATTATCCAGATTAATTCCACCCGCCTCGATCTGTCCCTGACGGAGGGCCTATCATTTTGGATTGCCTCAGCTGTTTCCTATTTTAAGGAATGGGTGGGGTTAGGGTTATTCTTTGCAGCCATCTGCTGTGGTCTGCTGTTGCTACTTTGGCTGGTTTGCAAAACCCAGGAATCAGGCAAAAAGAGATAAGGTGGTTATCGCCCAGGCACTTGCCGCACTTGATAGTGGAACGTCAGCTGATGTTTGGCTGTCTATGCTTAAGCAATAGACCGCCGGCCGGATAGCTCTTGCAAACCCCGAGCCTAGGCTCATTGCACAGGGTAGAGTGTCTGGCTTGAGCAGCCCATGAGGGATGCTGAGCAAGGCATTGCACAGAGAGTTGCTCAATAGGCAGGCCTCTCTGGGAGGCACGTTGTCCTGCATAAGGGTTGCCTGCCCTAGTTCCCCTTTCCCAGAAAAACGGCAGAGGACAGGTCGAGAGCGCCTCGGGGCAAGCTAACAGCCTGATGGCGACTCTTGTACATGGTCTTAATGTTTATTTGGGAAGGTACAACATCTGCCTCTATCCCTCAACATATGGGTGACCTATTTGCTTATGAAAATATAAAGCCTTATCATTAAATAAGAAAAAAGGGGGAGATGTAGGGAGCTGTCCCTACATTCTCCATTACAAGATGGCGCTAGCATCCGGCTGGCGGTTGGCATAAATAAGCCTGTGCGCGCGTTCAAGGAGATTTCTCCCGCGCCTCTCCCATGGCATCATTTGGCCTGATGAGCGAGAAAACAGTCAGGGAGTGACACGTCCTAAGCGAGGCTGAGTTTCTATATAAGGGTGTGAGTTTTTGCTCCTGGGGTCTTCGCTCTGCAGTTGGTGTAAGCTTATGCTCTGCCTCTCAAGAAACATTAAAGCTAATATCGCAGAAGGATCCTATCTGTGTGCCACATCGTTCTTGCTGGCGAGATGGTAGCGCGGGGCACCTATAAAAGCTGTATGAACCCTGTACCCAGGGTTCCCAGTCCTCTACCCCACATGGAGTATGGCTGTGGACCCCAGTGCACTGGAATATAAAAGACCTCATGCTTTTTCATCAAGACCGCTTCTTATGAATGATTAGGGGGGACTACCTTTCCTGAGTCGGGGCATGAGAGTCCACTCCCTCAGCGGGTCTTTCAGCTTCAATAACAAAGATTTTGAAAACAAATTCGTTCCCAGTTTTTATATATTTGGATTGTGTGTGAAAGATGTTTCCCATGTGTAATTATTACATACCATAGTAGAGATTGTCAGATACCCTGCATCTGGAGGTGACATTGTATTGAGCCTACAATTTTGGGTTTTGGGATCTTACTCAGGTCATCCCCAAGTAGAATATGTGCTGAGCAAAACAGTAAATGTGATTTCCAGATTGAAAAAAAACAAGAATAAAACAGAGTACATAAATAAAAATTAAACTATAATCATTGAGAACATGATGCATTAGTATGCATATTCTGTATAAGAAAAATTTGCAACATGACTCAAATACAGTGAAAACTAAATTTCTAACACCGTATAAAATGATATCTGATTACAAAGATTCATGCAAATGGGAACCAGTTAGAATCCCAATAGGATTATGAAAACCATATAGTACATATATTGATACAGCATGGCTTCTACACCTACAACAACCATGCAGTGATCTAGAGGTCTACAATATTTGGGAAAGAACAAAGGGGAGGAAGAGAAAAAAAATAAGAGGAGTAAACACCATGAACTTTTTGTCAAAAAAAAAAAAACAAAAAAAATTCATCCACGTAACCTGAGATTTTTGTGTAATGTTACCCAGCTACCGATGACTCTATGTGTTCAGAACTTATACACACAGACTCTTACAAAATTAACTCAAAAGGATGCCTAAACTGTTCTGCTTCTGACCTTGCAGTGACTGATATTTGTTTCAAAGAGAGACACCACATGGTCTAGATTTCTCTATGCAAATGGGGGTAATATTCTGCCATCGTTCAGAGAATTATATTTTAATTTAATGAGCAATGTTACAAATTAAAGAGTTCTGTTTATTAAACATATCCGTATAAATAATTGGTATCCAAAAATACAGTATTTTTAAGAAGCTTGGTCCCAAAAATTCCACTGAGGGCATCGAATCATGTACTTTAAGCAGTGATAATCAAGAGGACATAAGGACATTGCCACAGATTTAAGAAATAAGTAAAGAAATATGTCTGTATAGACAAATTGTGTTCATTTCTGGTAATGATCAAAAAGGAAAGAACCTACAACAGATGGTTATTTTTGTTGTTATTGTTTTTTTTTTTTTGAGACAGAGTTTATTGGTGCAATAATAAATAGCCTTAGTTGTTTTAGGAGACAGATACTGCAAGTTGGGCCAGTGAGGCAATGTAAGCTTTCAACAGAAAAGATAGCACCATAATATCTCATAGTACAGTAGTAACTTTGAACAGCAGAACTGGAGGGAGAAGTGTTAGAAGATGAGCAAAGAAGAGAAGGCAGAACAAAGAAACTATTAAAGCTGGAGCAGGGAGTTATTGGTTAATCCATGTGTTATTCTAAGTAAGCTTCTCATGAGGAATAGCTTCTTGTATACTACATCTATGGGAAAATGGAAGGAAACGATAGACTTCTAAAAAGTCAGCAGGATTTACCATTCGATAGGACAACCTCAGAAGGCTACTCAAGCAGTGGAGTACAGGGGGGAAAACAGGCAATCCCATTAACATTACTGACTAAGGTCACAGTGTCCATGGGCCTAATAAGCATAGCTCCATGTGGTTTCAATAGAGCACACCAAGGATTTTTCAAACCTTTTCTCTGAGACTGTACATCCAAAACCACAAAAAATATCAGCCCTGTTACATAGTCCACAATAGTTCACCCAGACCCGTTTTGGCTGAATACTTTAACTATAGCAATTTTTCTTCATGATAAGGTCTCTCCTCTATCCAGATTCTTGATAGCCCTCATCTGGGGATTCCAAGATACTGCCCACTGGGAAAATTATGGATTATGTAGGAATGATTAACTGATTCCACATTGCTCACCTCAACTATCATTGAAGGAGGACATCTCAGCTTATATCCTTCCTCTCCCTTTCTGCACTGTAACTCCACTAGTATCCAAGTTGGTCATGAACTCAATCCTTGCACAAATCCCTCTTCATATATAACTCCCCACACTAATCAGAGATCTTGGGAGTTCACTCATTTTCTGGTCTATTTTCCTTCTCACCAGTCAAGGGCCAGGCAGGAAGGAAGTATAGGTTTTTCTTCCCAGCACTGTACGTGAGAAGCAGGATTGGGAGTTCAAAATAATTCTCAATTATACAGCATAAGACAACCCAAAGTTACAAAAAACTTTGCTCTACTCAGAAATCAATAATAACTTCACTTGACAAAAGGAATGGAATAAGTAAAATCTAAGAAACATAGGAGAGCAGCAGCACAGAGATACAAGCAGTAATGTGTTTAAAGAACATATTTAAAAAGATGCCAATAGCTGGGTGGTGGTGGCACATGCATTTAACGCTAGTGTTCAGGAGGCAGATGGAAGCCTATCTCTGTGAGTTCAAGACAAGCATGGTATACAAGATATAGTTGTGGTACAAGCAGCAGAGTCACAAAAAAATGGGGCCTCAAAAAATAAATAAATATTAAAAGGAAAAAAGCTAGAAAAACAGATACCATCATTGGCTAGAGGCCTCACTTGAAGAATGCCAGGCCCCAGCTAGATCCACATATCATTGCCACCATCCTGAGTCCATGGTGCTGGATGCTTGCCCCCAATCGCTGGGCCTCTGCTAGAGAGGATTCAGAAGGAGAGTGTCAGGCCCTGGCTAGATCTGCCTATCCGTGCAGGAACCACTTGAAACTCTGTGTACCAGGATCTATGACCCCCATTGCCAGGATTCTGCTAGAGTGAGTCTGGGAAAAATTTGCGTGAAATTCCCCCCACAACCTAACCTGGAAATTCCCTGGATTAGCTCCATATCATGCTCTACCTGTGGCTTGTCCACAGCTCAAAAACCCATAGGAAATAGATAAACTAACTACAAGAGAATCCAAGGGGAATGCAGAGGAAATATATACACAAAACCACTGCCAACATTAAATCATAAACACAAATCATTAACAAACAATGTCCCTTACTTTCCCTCAATGTCAATGGTATTATTTCACTAATAAATAGAGAAAGCCTAACAGAATGAATACGGAAACAGAATCCATCCTTCTGCTGCACACAAGAAACAAATCTAAGCTTCAAAGATAGATGTTACTCAGGGTAAAGGGCTTGGAAAAGATCTTCCAATCAACTGGTCCCAAGAAGCAAGCAGGTTTGGCTATCTTAATACCTAACAAATTAGAATTCAAACCAAAATCAATACAATGAGATGAAAAAAGTCATTTTGTATTCATCACAGGAGAAATCCTAAGCACAAAACCTCAATTCTGAACCTCTATGCCCCAAATACAAACACACCCACATTCGTAAAAGCAATGGTATTAAAACTCAAACCTCACATAAAATCACACACACTTACAGTGGGAGACTTCAACACCCCACTCTCACCACTAGACAGGACCACAAGTCAGAAACTTTACAAAGAAACAAAAGAACTAACAGAAGTTATGTCTCAATTGTTTTTCACAGACACCTAATGAACTTTCCATCCAAACAAAAAAGAATATAACTTCTTCTCTGCTCCACATGGAACATTCTCTGAAATTGACCATATACTAGGCAACACAAAAATCCTCATCCGATACAAAAACATTTGAATATTACCCTGTATCTTATCAGACCACCATACTTTATAATTGGAATTCAATAAAAACAACAACAAATCCCAGAAACCATACATACTCATAGAAACTGAATAATGCTCAATTTCAACATACTTGGGTCTAAGAAGAAATAAAGAAATTAAGGAATTCCTAAAATTCAATGAGGTTGTGGATACAACATACATGAAATTATGGGACACCTTGAAATCACTGCTAAGAAGGAAGTTGATTGCATTCAGTTCCCATATGAAGAAAACAGATGAGAGACACATTAGAGAATTAACAATACAACTGAAAACCTTAGGACACAAATGAAGCCAACTTAACCCTCAGGAGTAGGCCCCATTTTTGGGCTGAAAACAATAAAGTAGAAAGCAGGAATACGATACAAAAAAAAAAAAAATCAATGCAATAACGAGTTGCTTTTTTTTTTCTTCAGAAAATTAACAAGGGAGACAAACCTTTATCCAAACTAAACAAAAAGCAAAGAGAGAAAATGGAAATTAACAAAATCAGAAACAAAAAGGGGTACAGAACAGTAGACACTGAGGAAATCCAGGCAATTTTCATGTTATATTATGAAAACTTATACTCCAAAATATTTGAAAATTCAAAGGATATGAACAAATTTCTGGATAACTCTTACTTAACAAAATTAAATCAAGACTAGACAAGCAACTTATATTGACCTACAGCAACTAACAAAGTAGGAGCAATCATAGAAAGCCTTCCAACATAAAAAAATCCCAGAGCCAGATGTCTTCTTCAGTGAAGAATTCTACCGAAAATTCATGGAAGAGCTAATATTAATACTCTTGAAACTGTTCCACACAATAGAAACAAGTTTCATTACAAAACACTTTTTTTGAGGCTACAATCAACTTGATACCCATTCACACAAAACACAGCTATGAGAAAATTACAGAACAATATCCCTCCTGCACATTGATGCAAAAATACTCAAGAAAATATGAGAAAACCAAATCCAGGAATGTATCAGAAAAATCATCTACTATGATCAAGTAGTCTTCATCCTTGGGTAGCAGGGATGGCTTCACATATGAAAATATTTCAAATATACCACTATATAAAAAACTAAAAATGACAAAAATCACATGATCATCTCTCTAGATGTAGAAAAAACCTTTGACAAAATTCAACATCCTATCATGTTAAAGGTCTTGTAGAGATCAGGGATAACAGGAATTTATATAAACATAATAAAAGCAATATGTAGTAAACACAGAGAAAATATCAAGCTGAATGTAGAGAAGCTTAAGGCAATTCCTCTAAAATCAGTACAAAGACTAGGCTGCCCTCTGTCTCCATATATCTTCATTATTGTATTTGAAGTGTTATCTAAAGAAATAAGACAAGAAAAGGATATCAAGAGGATACAAATTGAGAGGAAGTACTCAATCTTTCTCTATGTTCAGAAGATATGATAGTTTACATAAGCAACCAGAAAATTCTACCATGGTACTCCTACAGCTGAAAAACACATTCAGCAATGTATCAGCATACAAGATAAACTAAAAAAAAAAAAATGTAGCCATTCTATATTCAGAAAACAAAGGGGCTAATAAAGAAATCAGAGAAACATCACCCTGTACAATAGCCACAAACAACATAAACTACCTTTGAGTAACACTTATCAAACAAGTGAAAGACCAATATAATAGTAATTTGTGTATTTACAAAAAGAAATTAAAGAAAACACCAGAAAATGTAAAGATCTCCCAATCTCATGGATAGGTAGAATAAACATAGTAAAAATGGCAATTTTCTCAATGGCAATCTGCAGATTCAATTCAATCTCTAATAAAATGCCTGCACAATTCTTCATTGAACTTGAAAAGATAATAATCAACTTTATATTGAAAAACAAAAGAACAAGAATAGCCAAAACAACCTGTATAATAAAGGAACTTCATGAGGCATCATCATCCCTGACTTTAAGATCTGCTACAGAGCTATAGTTCTGAAAAGAGCCTTGTGTTAGCACAAAGATAGAGAAGTAGCTCAATGAAATTTAATAGAAAATCTTGGTATTATCCCACACACATATGAGCACCTGACTTTTGACAAAATAGCTAAAAGTGTACAATGGGATAAGGAAAGCATCTTCAACAAGTGGTGCTGGTACAAATGGATGATGGTATATAGAAGAATGAAGATAGATCTATGTCTATAGCCATGTACAAAACACAAGTTCAAATGGATCCCTCCATGAATCCATCCACACTGAACCTCTTTGGAAAAAAAATTAGAGGTACTCTTGAACTAATTGGTACAGGAGACTGTTTCCTGACAATAATTCCAGAAGCATAGACACTGAGACCAACAAATAATGAATGGGACCTATGGAAACTTAGAAGTTTCTCTAAGGCAAAGAACACAGTGGACAAGACCCAATGGCAGCCTACAGACTGGGAAAAGATTTTCACCAATCCTACATCCGACAAAGGGCTGATCTCCAAAATATACAAAGAACTCAAGAAACTGGTCAACAAAACACCAAATAATTCTATGAAATGGGGTATAGAACTGAATAGAGAACTCTAAATAGGGGGGAATGATGAAATACACTTAAGAAAGTGTTCAATGTCTTTGGCTAACAAGGAAATACAAATTAAAACAACTTTAAGATACCATCTTACTGTTGTCAGAATGGCTAAAATTGGAAACAGCAATGACAACTTATGCTTTGCAGGTGGATCTGTAAACTTGAAGAGCCATTTTGCAGACTATCATGGCTGTTCCTCAGGATAATGGGAATCAGTCTACCACAGTACCCAGTAACCTAACTCTTATACACATACCCAAATGATCCACATCCATGGAACCAAGACTTGTGCTCACATATATTCATAGCAATATTATTTATAATAGCAAGAACATGGAAGCAACTTAGATGCCCTCAACTGAAGTATGTATAAAGGAGTTGTGCCACATTTATACAATGGAATACTACTCTGTGCCGGGGGGGAGGGCAGGCAACGAAATCTTGAATCTCACAGACAAGTGGATGGAACTTGAAAAAACCATCCTGAATGAGGTATCCCAGTCACAGAAAGATAAACATGGTATGTATTCATTCATATGTGGATTTTAGACATTGTGCAAAAGATAACCACCATACAAATCACACTGCCAGAGAAACTAGGATACAAGGAGTATTCTAGTTTCTTATAAGGTCATTCACAGAAGCAGGAAGGGACATGGTCCCCAGAGCATATGGGATTTGGGGGGTAGTGAGTGGAGAGTGAACTAGGAAAAGGAAAGAAGTAGGAGAGTAAAGAACATTGGACTAGGAAGATTTGGTCAGAAAAGGAATGGACTTGAGAAGAGATGAGAAGAGAAGAGAATAGAAGAGGATAGCTAGGAGAGTAGAGGAGAGATAGAGACTATAAAAATGGGAGCCGTTATAGGTTAGAAGAGGAAACTGAACCTAGAGAAATGTCCAGAGTCCTACAAGAGTGACCCCAACAATTTGTGCAACAGTATAAAGGCTACCATAAATTCCCTTCCCTGACAATGAGATCAATGACTAACTTATCCACCATCATGGAGCCCTCATCTAGTAGCTGATGGAAACAGAAGCATACATGCACAACTAAACAATGAGCCAAACTGGAATTCAGATGCAGAGAGGGAGGACAAGGCCACAGTGCAGAAACACATAGACACAGCTGACCTGAACAAGGAGGAGCTAATGGGGCTCCAGACTTATAGCTGGCAATCCAATATGGGACTGACACAGACCCCTGTGTAGTGAGATAGTCCTTCTGTGGCACTGAACACGCCCATTGGGGGTGGAGCCATGAGCGGAAGTGACCTGTGTAAGGAAGTCGGAGGGAGAGCCGGTAAAAGCTCTCTTGCTGGTGTGACTCGGACAGGAGAGGATTGGGTTGAATTTCCTGGTGTTTATCTGTGTAGTTTGTATGCTATTTCTCCCTATATAAACATCTATTTGGCCTATTTGTTTATACTGATCCTTATTTAACCACGATATCTGGTGTCAGAAGTGGGATTTTATTTAGACAGAAAAGTAACTACAGATGCAAGATGGACATTGCTATACAGTTCCTGCTTCATGGAAGAGTCTGCCAGACAATCTGAAGGACACAGAGGAAAATGACTGACAAACTGCCAATACAAGAAGACAGTTTAAAGTTTCCTGGTTTCCTGAAGAGTCTGTGAGACACACGATGGCCTATGGGCTGAAGATGAAAGATTACAAAATAACTTCGGGAGACCAGGCAGTGAGTTGTCTCTGTCATTTCTAGAGCTTATATATTATCCTTCTGTGGTCTTGGAAGGAGTTGAAGACGGATAGTTATGGTTATAGTTTTCCTTAGTTAGGATTAAAGATAAGTTACACATAGGGCTTTAGACTCACAAAGATAGAATAGAAGATGGAGTATTTTCTTAAATCTTACTGAATGTTAATGGACTAAATATTGTCAACTGTGATTCTTATTTGATAACTGTTATGTTATATATTTTCTATGTTAAGGTTAAAACCCTTCTTTTTATTTAGACTGAAAAGATGAGATGATGGGATTCATTCTGTATATGTTTCTCATACTGGTTAATAAATAAAGCACTGTTGGCCAATAGGAAAGGAAGATAGGAGGGACTAGGAGACAAGGAGGAAATTGGAAGTAGTAAGGAGGAATCAGGATGGAAAGCCTGGAGAGAATAGAACCGGCAGCCGCCTCTCCCTGGTAAGACCACGTGGAAATACATAGAAATGGGTTAATAATTAAGATAGAGCTAGCCGATAAGAAACTAGCACCTGGCAAACAGCATAATATCAAATACAGAATCTCTGTGCTTTATTTGGGGCTGGCGGCGTGGCAGCAGGACAAGACCAGGCGGCGGGCAGAAAAACCATACACCTTACAAATGGCGCCCATGTGGCTAGTAAGAACTTCCACTTAAAATTTAACAAAAGAGTTAAAAAGGGTTTTAGAAACAAAAGAACAGAGACAAGCAAGGTTTCTTGGTAGCAGCATTTTTCGCGGTTGAACTCTGCTTTGCAAGAGACAAGCAGATATTCGTGCCGCTCCTTTAAGGGAAGATTCCTGACTCAGCATAAGCGGCAAAAATCTGCACAGCTCTTAAGAAGCACTGCTAACAATTTATTGGTGTGTACGAGAGCTTGCAATGGCAGTGACCACATCTCCAAGCCGGCAGCATGCAGACTAAGGCAGTGAGCACAGTTCTCACTGCTGGCAGTAAAATACTCACCACCATCTTTTATAACCACGGCAGAAACAACAAAGACTTCATTTTAACAATGTTTTTGTTTAACAGATAAAGACTCATGGCCAAAAAAAGATAAAGATTTACAGTAAAGACAGATTCATATTAAGAAAAACCTCTAAAGGTTTAAAGTGTTTTAAAATAAATGCAGGCTTGGGAAAAAAATGGTTTTTAAGAGACAAAGAGGAACTGGGTATGGTGGAACACACCTTTAATCCCAACATTTGGGAGACAGAAGCAAGCAGATCTCTGTGATTTCAAAGTAAACCTGGTATGCAGAGTGAATTCAAGGACAGATAAGAGTTACACAGAGAAACCCTGTCTCAAAAAATAAAAAGTAAAAGAAATGGAGTAATAATAAAGCCACGTAAAGATGAAAAGCTCAGAGAGAATCTGGATACTGTATGGTATTACATTGTTTTTGCATTGTTTGACTGCTGAGGAAACAATAACTGTTAAAGGAAATACTGGTGGATCAATTCAATTTATATGTTTTAAAAATGCTTGGACTCAAAAATTTAAGTTCAAGGACAAGTTACTGGGGAAAAGGATTTCTATTTTTGTTTCCACAGAAAATAAAAAACTGTGGATTCCTTACCGACTAATGTGGTTTGATCAAGCCAGACCCCCTGAAACAGAGTTTCTGTTGATCCAACATTCAAAACAGCTTAAACAAAGCAGCCTTGCAGACTACAGCCAAGATTTCTGCATCTTCTCAGGATCCCCCATGACAGCGCCCCCTGTCCGCAAGAAGTAGTTTGGAAAGAACGACGCCCAAATTCCCAAATATGGTTTATAAATGTTTGTTTTCATTTAAATGGATTTGGTTATAAATGGTTAATGATCAAAACCAATATCTTTTTAAAGGTAAAAAGGGGATATGGTATAGATATGAATACTTCATTTTGGAATGGATTTTCATTTATTAATATAATTTCAGGTCAATGTTGTGATATGTATATTTCTCTTCTTGTTTATGCATTGTGTTTATATAGCTCATTTAAAAATGTAATGTATAATTTAGTACAGATTTTACATAGTTACCTATAATAGTCAAAACATATAGCTTGGTGAGTTAGGTTTTCAAGATACACAGAGATGTATTTGAGATAGATAGGCATTTTTCAAACCTTTCAAAGACCTACAGAATATGGAATTTAAAATGGTTTAGGGTTTTTGTGACAGTGATACATAATTGCTTTTGGCATTACCACCTGCACCAGAAAGGAAGATGGACATTGAAGAAACTCATTATGGAGTTTGCTTCCAGTATGGCAATACTAGCCATTTGGACAAGATACAGCTCTTGTCTGGACTTTATAACTTAATGCTGTATAAACTGGACATGCAGGACCAACAGAAAAGTGACTGCAGATGCAAGATGGACATTGCTATAGAGTTCCTGCTTCATGGAAGAGTCTGCCAGACAATCAGCAGGACACAGAGGAAAATGACTGACAAACTGCCATACAAAGTTTCCTGGTTTGCTGAAGAGTCTGTGAGACACACGGCCTATGGGCTGAAGATGAAAGATTACAAAATAACTTCGGGTTACCAGGCAGTGAGTTGTCTCTGTCATTTCTAGAGCTTATATATTATCCTTCTTTGGTCTTTGAAGTAGTTGAAGACGGATAGCTATGGTTATAGTTTTCCTTAGTTATGCTTAAAGATAAGTTACATATAGGACTTTAGACTCACAAATTTAAGATAGATAATAGAATAGTTTCTTTTAATCTTGCTAAATGATAATGGACTAAATAGTGTTAACTGTGATTCATATTTAATAATTGTTGTGGTCTGTCAAGTTCTCTTGGCCTTAGCCAAAACTTGGTGTACCAACGTTGCTGTGAGACCTAGGGTGGGTTGCTGTTTCTGTCCTTGCTGCACCTTTTGGAAGTTATCCATCCGCATTTACTGTCTACTCTAGTATTGTTAATTTCCTTCTCAGGTCTTGATGAGATTGAAGATTAAACTATCACAACTATTATTCTCTTTTCCTAGTTAGATATATTAGGTACTAGACTTACATTTTCAACTTACATTTACAACTGTATTGTAAACTCCATTATGCCCTCACCCTAGGACTAGATATGTAGGTCCTTTTGTACTCGATTTTCCTTTTCTTAGAGCATACATGTTATTCACTGTTTTGTATATAGTTTTGTATTAAGCCTAAATCTTTTCTTTAGACTAAAAGGGGAATTGTAGTGAGATAGTCCTTCTGTGGCACTGACCACGCCCATTGGGGGGTGAAGCCGTGGGCGGAAGTGACCTGTGGAAGGAAGTTGCAGGGAGAGCCGGTAAAAGCTCTCTTGCTGGCGTGACTCGGACAGGAGAGGATTGGGTTGAATTTCCTGGTGTTTATCTGTCTAGGTTGTAAGTTATTTCTCCCTAAATAAACATCTATTCAGCCTATTTGTTTATCCTGATCCTTATTTAACCACGATACCCCTGAACATGGGTCTAAGCTAAATGTCTTGTGCAGCCTAAGTGACTTCAGACAGTGGAATCAGGAAACATCCTTGTTGCTAAAAAGACTTTGGGGGAATATCCCCATGGAGGTATAATGCATTAACCTTGAGACAGGAGAGATATTTTAGTCCCTACTTCAAATTACTTGAAAGATTTAGATGTCCTCTCCTGGAAGGCATCACCCTATGTGTATAGTGTCCGTTGGATGGGAGGGGAGAGTGGTCGTGGGCTTGGGAAGTTGGGAGAGAGGGAAGAAGGAGGGTGGGGGTAAGGTGGAATGAACTGGTTTGATATGTATAATTTTTTTAAAAAAATTTAAAACATTAAAAAGATACCAATGTAATTTTCAAAAAAAATAAAATTAATATTTTAATAATTTAAAATTTTTATCTCTATTGACTTTGAAATATCACACTTCCAAAAAGAGAACATCACTTCCAGCAGATGTTCTAATAGATCTTACTAGTAAAAACTCACAGTAACCTACCAGGGAAGGGAGGATGAAAACTGAAGGATCACAGATTCCGAGCATCTGGCTACTAGAGTTCTTTTCTCTACCTATTCTCAGACAAGCCATGTGCCCTGTCCTCACACTGCCTCCTCAGATTGACTGCTATCTCTTCTATCCCTCACACTAATTGCTCAAACAAAATCATCTCACTGCATGCTCTTCTGTCTCCTCTACCTTATCTTCCTCTCTCTGTCCATCCATGTGACTCCTATCTCCAAATCCCTACTGCTGGGATGAAAGGCCTGATTCCCAAGTCCTGGGACCACCTTAGCATGAGCTGTTTTTCTTTTAGACAGACTTAGTATGTGTCTAACTACTGACATAGTGTGTGTGTCCAGCTACTGATTTAATGTGTGTGGATAACTAGTGACCTAATCTTTGTCGCTAACTAGTGACTTAGGTGTGTAGTTGACTACATACATAGGAGAATGGCTAACTACTATATCAGTGTGTGTGTGGCTGACTATTTTCTTGGTGTTTTTGGCTAGCTAGTGAATTAGATATGTGGCTGACTAATGACTTAGTATGGGTGGGTAAGTAGTGATATATTGTGTGTAGCTAACTAGAGACATAGTGGCTGTGGCTAACTAGTAACCTAGCTTTGTGGCTAACTAGTGACTTAGTCAATGTGGTTAATTACTGCTTAGGCATGTAGCTAAATAGTAACTTAGGTGTGTAATTAATTACTGTCTTAGTGTGTGTGGCTTACTACTGCTTTATTTGTGTTATGGACTTGTGGCTTAGTTTTTGTGGCTAACTAGTGACTTAGGTATGTGACTGACTATTGATTTAGGTGTTTTTCTAACTATTGACTTCATGTGTGTGGATAAATAGTGAGTTAAGTATGTGGCTAACAAGTGGCATGGTGTGTGTGGGTACTAGTGAGCTAGTATGTGTGGCTAACTAGTGGGTTAGTTTGTGGCTAACTAGTGACTTACACTTAACTACATGTGTAGCTAAATAGTGACTCCGCTTAGTAATCTGATTGTTAGGAACTAGCAGCCATTTGACCCCCCCACCCTGATGATGGGCGGGACCCTCATTACCATGTCATCAGCTTTACCTGACAGCTCAAGCTTTACATGGCTGCCAGAGGACTCAGTTACACATGTGCAAGTCTGCCCTTTTAAAGCAAGTGCCTCACACCCCCTCTGTCTCTCCTGCTTTCAGTTGGCCACCAGCTACCCCCTCTTTCTCTCACTTCTCTCAACAAACTCTATGTGGGCGCTGAGTCTCGTGTTTGTGTTTCTTAGGCATTAGCTGCACAGCAAAAGAACAACATTGGTGCCGAAACCCAGGCAGGCTCTCCTTGAGGGTCACTGGCAGCTTTTTCCTGGTGGGCGGCCAGCCAGAGACACTCGCCTTCCTGGAGAACAAATGTGTATCTAGGATTCAAAATTCTAACAGGACTGGTCAGCATACACTTGTCTTCGTGTGTTTGAGAGGCAGTACTACATCAGTTAAATTCTACTTTATGAGATATAATATCTCAAAAGCAGTTGTAAATCGTTTGTGTTACAAACTCTACTCTTGTAGATCACTGCTCAATAGTGAAGTGCTACCCTTACCTGAGATGCCTTTTTCAACCTGCAGAAAATTAACAATACATGGATCTTACACATAAAATTAAAATGCAAACAGCTGAACTTATAAAAGGTACTTAACTAAAAGGCCTCTGGAAGTTTGTTGCCTTGCTTTTAGTGGGTGCACCTGAAATATGTAAAAGTTGACTTTAAAAATGTTTCCATAGATACCTCCATGCTCACAGTAATCAAAGCAGATATAGCCCACAGAATAGTTATATGGTGGACTGCCTGTGGCTTCTGGGAATTTCAAGATCTACATGAGAACTCAGGGGACCGGTTGTCTCCTTGCAGCTTACCACCCAGATCCAGGGAATATCCACCACAATGAATCCATCACCCCACTATCTCCCACTACCGATCTGAGGACGGCAGCCCCTCACTCACCATGCTGAGGTTTTCCAGTTTGCCCTTCCTCAAAGCACATCACTCAAAACCACTGGCTGCTATTTCTCTTCAAATCCGTACCAGAAGGGCCCTGCACTTCTTTTGACAGGCAGGTCACGAAGGGGCCTGAATAGCTATTAAGGCCTGAGTGATAAAAGCACCTCCCAGGTGGTGGCAGAGTGCTTAAGGACAAATTGCAATGGTAACTGATTGCCTTCTAGCACTAAGACTTTTCTACATCAGCAGTGATGTGCATTTCTATAGCAATTGTCCTATAGCTAACCCGTGCTATCATTCTGTAGTACACAGGCATTTACCATTCTTCCTCCTAGACACAGTGTTGCTAGCTAAATATACTTACTTAAATGGATTAAGTGATTCTTGGTGAAAAAGTTGGAAGGGAGCTCCAAATATTCCTTAATTACCACAAAGAGATTTAGGAATGCAAAATGTGTTATTTGTTATTTGGTTAAACACTGAGTTTAGTTGAACTAAATTTGATTTTTACTTGTTTGTCACAGGAACTTCAGGTAATCAGGAAAGAAAACAGGGGCCACATCTCAAAAAAAGATAAATGATCTTTCTCGTGGCAGAATGCCGGATGATAGCTCCATGAATGTAGAATTTTATCCCTGAAATTCAGAGCAAACCCTTGGCAAAGAAATCATAATGAGAAAAGTAGTCTTCATGGAAAATTCAAAATTTACAGAGAAATACATCTTCTGTAAGCATATAAAAAAAACAAAACAAAACCCAACTGCAATAATCAATGTTTTCTGCATGAAAAGTAATGTAGGATGAATCTCTCCATATATGTAGAAAGTGGATTTATTACAATGTCTCACAAGCTGCGATATATTTAGTACAACAATGATTGCCTACCATTTGGAATCTGAAGAGTACAGCAGTTTTTTATTTGTCAGAATGGATGTGTCAGCTGGTCATTATACATCAAAATTCCATAAAAGTAGGCTCTAATGGTAGTAAAGGAGGAAACTTGGTACCCAGAGCTAGGGTAAGTTCCAAAAGAGGGAAAGCTTCCTCCTTCAATACTATTTATACATGTAGGCTACCACCAGAAGGTTGATCTGATTTTTCCTTTGTTCTGTTTTGGTTTTGTTTTCAAAACAGGGTTTATCTGTGCAGGACTTAAACTCATTCTGTGGATTTGGCTGGCCTCAACCTAAGCAAAATCAGGGAGTCTCCTGTGTCCTGCGATTAAACATTTGCAATGCCACCAAGCAGTTAAAGGTAGATCTCATCATCTGTTTCCATACAAGGCTTCTGTATGTCTTTGGCAGCCCTGGAATATATTCTGCCAGTCTGAAGTTTCTCAACTTCTAAATGGGAATCCATTCCAACTTGTCATGAGTTCAAAGTGCTCCAATAACTCCTATGGTCCTTAAGACATTATCTTTCCTGCTACAGGACACCTGTGCCTTGATGATGAATGTCTCCTATCTAAATAGCAATGATTTGGGAGTAGACAGGTTAACCACCCTGAAGTAAGGGAGGAAGTGCAGCAATGGGGTGCCTGAAGGCACATAGTATGTGCAACTATGGAGTGCCTTTAGCATTAGTGGAAACAATTTCTGTTTTCCCTTTATACATATTAATAGCTGCCCCCTTCCACTGGCGCACCTTTGTTTGACTACTTAGGTGTATGAATAAAATGGAGCTTTCAGTATTGACTGAATCTGCCTGCCTGACATCATATTATGTCTCTGTCTTCCTTTCATCAATGATAGCTTGTCTTCCACTTGTCCACACTCACTGACTGAGGAATGGACATGGGACTGAGCTGCTGTTTCTGATTACAGTCCTACAAAGTCCAGTCCACAAAACTTTGTTCCACACATGTTGGAGAATTGAGTTTGATGTCCAACTTAAAAATGCTGGAACTCACTCAGGCAGCATGAGCAACCCTGTGGCATATGCCATCATTCCACAACATAGCTTATTGTGCTGGGGATATGAATATACGTAATTATTACTTCAAATTCCATACTTCTTCATGTCCTCACTATTTGCCCATGGGTGCTTCAACTTTAAGTACTGCCATCAAAATGGATTATGCAAAGATGCTATAAAATACCACGGCAAAGACATTTTTACCATAAAAAGAAACAGAAGAAATTCTGTTGGATGTGTGTGTCTGTAAATTGATTACCAGATTTTAGACAATGACATTTGTGTAGAGATCACAAGTCAACTTTGTGGGGTACCCTTTTGGCCTACCACCACGGCAAATATAGACTCATAAAATTCTCATTTTCCAGGGAGTCCCATTGTAGAAAAAATCTTGAGTCTTTCAAATGAAAATGTCTCTATGAAAGAAACATTGATTTCTTATATGACCACCTTATAGCAGAAACAGGAACCCAGTATATGGGAGTGCTTTACAGAGGGGAAAAATTCCATATTTAGCTTTCTTATTTTGTTTTGCATATATTTGCATTCTAAGCCTATTATGACCCTTGATATAGATTATTTACTGTTTTCTTTTTTGTTTTCATAAGTGTTCAAACTCAATATATATGCTTTAAATTTTTGTTAATTTTACTTTTGTATTTTTCCCTTCTTTTTAAGAATAGTATTACTGTGATATCCTGTCTTAAATAGAACTCACATTATAGATTAGTCTGTCCTAGGACATGAGAGATATCTGTCCACCTTGAATCCAGAGTGCTGGCATTGTAGTTTGGCTTGTCAACAGAAGTTAGTTCATTAGCTTGGCTCACTTATGATGAATGACTGAGCCTGGTTGTGAGTGTAGCCAGACAACAGGCTCTGGTACTAAACTCCAGTAACAGAAGTTGGTGCCCATCAAATGCAGGTTTTCTGCCTCAAAGTCCATTGTCTTCCAAATATGGGAAATATTATTTTCCCTTATCATTTACTCTTTTATAACTCACCGAATGTCTTGGAACAGTTCTGTCTATTACTGGTAATGGAGACAGCCAGGTTCACAGATGTAAGAGGTTTTCTATACAGTTAAGTGTAATTCTTCATGTTATTCATCCCATCATTCTAATGTCTCACTAAGCAAATTTGAAGCCATGAAGCCAGGCATGGTGGCAAAGGCCTTTAATAATGGTTCTTAGAGAGTGGAGGTAGGAATTTCAGGATTTCCTAATCACCAAAGATGAAAGTGGTCCCTGGGTATTGTGTTCATACCAAAGTCAAAGTTAGTCTGTGACTGCTTCTGGACAATGTGCATAATCTTTCCCAAAGCTTTGGGTCTTCAGGGCCATGGCACCAGCAAATGTTAGCTAATGTGTTGAACCCACCTTATTACCTATTATTAATTTTAATGAATTCTGTTAAAATAGAATCAAAGTTACTTTACCATATCCATCTCTGTTTCCTATCCCTCTCATGTCTGCATCAACCCCAAAGTCATTTGGGTTAGGGACAAGGCCCAACCCCATGTGTCTAGGCTGAATATCTTTGCATGGGGAATGGGCTCCTGAAGCCTTTCATACATCAGGGATTCATCCTGATTCCACTGCCAGAGGTCCCTTAGACTTACTAGGCCTTCTAAATGAGATGCACTTTTAGGGGTTTTAGGTAAGTCATATTATGGATTCCCAACTGTCAGACTGGGGTGCATGAGCTCTGCATTGTTTTGTTTAAGTGATTCTGTGGATATCTCGAACCTGGTCTTTAACCCTGTACTTATCACTCCTCTATCTCTGCAACTGGATTCCAGGAGTTCCACTTAGTGCTTAGCTGTGGGTGTCTGCTTCTGTTTTTTTCAACTACTGGATGAAGGCTCTAGAATATCCTATAAAGTAGATATCAATATCATTATATGGAAGGGCATTTAAGGTAGTCTCTTCACTATTGCTTATATTTTTATTTGGGGTGATCCTTGTAGACCTCTGGACATTTTCCTAGTGCCAGATTTCTCTTACCACCTATTATATTTCCATCTAGTATGGTATCTCTTTTGTTGCTCTCCTCTATTCTTTCTAAAACTCAGTCTTCTTGATGCCTCTTGTTCTCCTTTCCCATTCCATTCTCCCCGTCTCTTTCTCCTAACTCTCCCTCCCATCACACAATGCTGCCAATTTTCTCAGGAGACCTTGTCCCTTTCCACTACTATGGGGAAACAACGGCAGGAATTTCAAGGGTGAAGTCTGAAATGAGGTGAATCCAGGGGAGTGCGCCCCTTGACACCCTGAAGGTGGGCTTGGAACAGTGCTAACAAACACTGCCACAACTCGAACATCCTCTCTCCAACTGCAGCTCAATATTAAGGCTGAAGCTTTGCACAACCTACTTTGTCCATCTCTCAAGGAACAGTTGCTGATGGTCTACAGGATGGTGGCTAAGGGAAACCTTGTAAACCACACCTCCTGCTAAAAGAGATCCCACCAACTCCTGAATCCTTCCTCTCCATAACATCCCTGGGAAGAAGGAAGAACCCATACTTAAACCAAGATACGCATAACTAGGGAGGCTGGGTTGTTGCGTGGGAACGCTAATGGCTTCTGTATCTATACAAAGAGTTTAGAATGTTTGGTAGTCCTAGTCCAAACCTGCCATCAAGTTCTGTGTCTTTTCTGCTCATTTAGTCCTGTAACTCAGGATTTGGTAGCCAATCAGAGCTTCAAGCATAGACACCAGTCATAGGGGAGGTTTCTTCCCAGTCTTATATGAGGTGCCTTTGGTACAGAGTTTGAAACCAGAAGGTGGAGAAGCTTAGGTTCACATCTCTCTTGCTCCCATTATCTCTTTCCACTCCATCCTTTCTCACTCCTCATGCTGTCTTTCTTTCTCTGTGTGTCTGTCTGTCTCTCTGTTCTCTCTCTCTCTCTCTCTCTCTCTCTCTCTCTCTCTCTCTCTCTCTCTTGGGTTGCAGATTATATCAGAAGGGCTGAACCGTTTGTCATTTATTTTGGGTGTAGTGAAATTAGTAAGAACCGTGCTCCACAAAAAAAAAAAAAAAATCATTTTGATTATTGAAATTAAAGAAAAGTATGATGGATAAAGTCTTCACCAAATTGTTTGTATTATGTTGATTTCCTCTTTCATGAGCTCTTGCCTATCACTTCATATCAAGATGACAGATAAATGATACAGACAGGTTTAGAGATATGAATGAGAAAAATTAATGAACGTTCATTGCCAGGACCTATATCAGCATTTTGACAAAATTCTGTAGTTCCTGCTACAAAAATAAC
Source organism: Phodopus roborovskii (assembly GCF_943737965.1). Classification (NCBI taxonomy): domain Eukaryota; kingdom Metazoa; phylum Chordata; class Mammalia; order Rodentia; family Cricetidae; genus Phodopus; species Phodopus roborovskii. The sequence goes on from NW_026125748.1 coordinate 102,185, forward strand.
CCAAAAATCTAACATTCTTGGGAACAAGTATGAGCAAACAAAAAACCATGCACTGGCACTACATAATTAAAATTAAATCAAATCTTTAACCAAACATATTTTAACTTGTGAATACACAATATTGTGAGCACTGATTCCTATAACCCAGGTACTTACGTGTTTAAAGTATTAACAGTTCCCTCCAATATTAATTGCTTTATATAATACAAATCAAATGTGCATGATTGTAATTAGAGAAATCAATCTTCCCAATGAGGTCTATTATATTGTGAAAGTCATGAGTGAAAGAGACTCCACAGGAGGGCCTCTGCTAAAGAGGCATCACATGGAGAGTGCCAGGCCCCAGCAAGATCTTCCTGTCAGTAGAGAAACATTCAGACATCAGCCCAGTATTTCCCAGCCCCGGCCCCCGCCCCGCCCCGGCCCCGGCCCCGGCTCCGGCGCCCCGGCCCCGGCACACCGGCCACGGCGCCCCGGCCCCAGCGTTCCGGCCCCGGCGCCCCGGCCACGGCGCCCCGGCCACGGCGCCCCGGCCCAGGCACCGGCCAGTGCGCCCCGGCCCCCGCGCGCCCCGGCCCCGGCCCTGGCCCCGGCTGTTCTGGACCAATGAAAATCAAAACAATGCCGAAAAACCATGGGATCAAGCTCCTCTAAAAGGCAGAGAATGAAGAGGGATTATTTTATTTTCAAAAAAGAGGAAATGTTTATGGTAGAGGCGATTAATTGTATTGTATCCATTCTAGGAATTAGGAAATTGAAGCATAGAAAAACGGGTTAAAATACTCATCATTGTACTTGAATGGCATTATGATGCTTTCGTTTTCACGCTTATGGCACAATAGACCTGTTGTAGCTTGAGAGACTGGTAAATATATAGAACCCAAAAGAAAGAGCCCAGCTTTGTTTTTGTGAGAAACTCAGTGAGGCTGTAAGGTTAGTTCATCTTTAGGTATGCTCCTTTTGGCATGTGGGAGGGGCACTAGAATGTGACAGAATATTGGTTCATAATTGTTGCCTGGCATCCCTGCTTGCAGTCTGTATTCTGTTATCATGGGCCAAGTACCAGAGAGCAGCTTCGAGAAAGTGTTATCATGGGACATTACAGTCTCCCAAGATAACGATCTCCTAAATCTTTCAATGACAGCATTTGATTCCCCTAAGCAAGTCATAGCCAAATCTCTGGAAGTTTGCCTACAGCTTTTACTGGTCATCAAATTCTAGGTTACCTAATTATCAGAGAACATTCAATTTCTTATGTTTATGAATTCTCTCTCTCCTAAGAATTAATTCTATGGAAACAAAGATAATAAGACTCACAGGTATTCATCAAAAGGTGAGTTTGTCATTGTTAACTTCCTTCAGGATGGTGATAATCCATTTGTTAGAGTAGACTTAGGGATTATTGGATTGCAGTCCATTTCTTTTGAGGCAGCTGTCCAACATGAAATATGTAGGATCTTCTAAAAACCCTGCATACATAATGACATTTCAGCATTTAAACATTTCACGACTCTGCTCTCCGATTAAATAAGGGATGAACCTGGGAGTTTCCCACAATCATGTGGGAGTCAGTGAGAGTCAATTGTGTCGAGTATGGAAAACCATTTCATCATCTGATTATGTTGTCATTTGATTATTAAATTAGGACATTAGATAATCCATGATCAGTGGATTCCACGATGTGGGAAACAATTAATATGGACCATCTAAATATCAATTTTGTAGTTAAAATATTTAAATTAATCACGACAGCATCGTTCAAGAGCCTAGTTTGGAGCCACCTTAGGGAAGTAGATGATGTTACTTGAACTCTTTGTTAGATTATTTAACTATATAAAACAATGATTATATCATCCATGACACCTGCAATCTGGTGCCGCAGATCATCTAATTACATAATTAAAGTATTTAAATTGACAGTCTGTGTTAATACCCAAGATAAGGTAAATATTTGTATGGTTATGTAAACAACAACCCTCCATTCCATGAAGAGACCTGTAAAGCTCCCCTTGTGGAGATAATTTGCAATATCTTCACGTTTTATGATTCACTGACTCAATTGATGATGATGACATCCTTCATGACTGGAGTCTGGCCATGCTTCCCTGCCAGTAAAATGCCACATCTCCTATTTATTGTGACAATTATCTGTTGCTGACTTATTGAATTCTTTAAATTATATAAGCGACAGACAATGCCATCACCGATCACGATTAGTGTGCAAATTTCTATCAGGGACAAGGTTAGGAAAGATTTAGACATGGGCAGAGCATTTTGTGAATGATCTATGCATCTCCCATAGTAAAAAGGATGCTGGATAATTGAGTCCAGAAGATTGCTTGGGGCCATTGGAGAAGTACAAGGAATTCACCAAGGCCGGCATGGTGGTCTGTGTGTTGACTACCTGCTTGTCCTCCACATCTTCACATCGGTTGTGATCTACCATGAGAAGAATTAGTGGCACTAGGAGGTCGGCACCATCTCCGAGACCTGGCAAAAGGATGACGACCCAGAACACGGAAGAACATCTCTCTCTCAGATATGCTGGTTATGCCCCTGCTGCAGCCATCTTTTTCAGCTGATAGCAACATCTTGGTTACTACTTTTAAGCCAGGAATGGGCCCGTTATCTGAGAGTCTGCAGCACCACAACAGAGATTCAGGTGCTGGTGATGATGTCAGGCCAACAGAATTCATCATGCAAGACAGTAAGATTATCTGACGATTAACTTATGGCATTTTAAAAATCCTTGATGACAGCATACATTTCCATATCTGTCAAGTCTGCCCAGGATTGGAAGATACAAAAAAAGGTCAAAGACTTACATAGTTAAAGATGTAATTATTAAATTTTTTCATTATAAAATCTGTGATCCCTGAAGTTTGGTGCCACCTTGTGTGACTCAAGTGTGACAGACGAACTAACTATCTGATTATTTCATTATACAAATCTGTCGTTTTCTACTCCAGGAAGAGCGGAGTCTTGATCCAACATGTTGGTTTTAAATTGGCTCTTGTGATTTATTTCTTTCCTCCTTCCTTCCTTCCTTCCTTCCTTCCTTCCTTCCTTCCTTTCTTTCTTTAAATCAATGTTGATATCGATTTGTTATCTCTCTAGGGGTTAATTATGAGCAATTATCTCTTTATTCGTTCATTTTCCTCATATCTATGATTAAGAACTCAATGACCCTTCAATATTGAGCAATCATTTAGGCTTCACGCATAAAACATCATTCACTGGTTTAAAGTTTATTCATTTAATTATGAAAATCTGTCATTATGTATTCAGTGAACACTGTAGTTTTGAGCTTCCATCGTGCCAGACCAACACATCATCGAATACACTTACTTCCTTAACTGTTAAGCTAGGAAATTAAATGATAATTCATCACTTAATTAAAGAATTTAAAATACAAGTAATGTTATGGACGATAAGTCTCTTTTGGAATCAGATATTGGGAGTTGATGTAACATCATCTCATTACTTCGTCATTTAGCTATACAAAGAGATCTTTACATCAGCGATATATTTAGGAGTTTGGTGCCATTTCTTCAGTGTTAATATAAAATGCCTACTATTTATTATCATGTTAATTTATTATCAATTTAATTATCATCAATTTAATTTTGGCATTGGCCCTGGCCCTGGCCCTGGTCCTGGCCCTGGCCCTGGTCCTGGCCCTGGCCCTGGCCCTGGACCTGGCCCTGGCCCTGGACCTGGACCTGGCCCTGGACCTGGACCTGGCTGTTCTGGACCAATGCAAATCTAAACAATGCTGAGAAACCATGGGATCAACCTCCTCTAAAAGGCAGAGAATGAAGAGGGATTATTTTATTTTCAAAAAAGAGGAAAGGTTTATGGTAGAGGCGATTAATTGTATTGTATCCATTCTAGGAATTAGAAAATTGAAGCATAGAAAAACGGGTTAAAATACTCATCATTGTACTTGAATGGCATTATGATGCTTTCGTTTTCACGCTTATGGCACAATAGACTTGTTGTAGGTTGAGAGACTGGTAAATATATAGAACCCAAAAGAAAGAGCCCAGTTTTGTTTTTGTGAGAAACTCAGTGAGGCTGTAAGGTTAGTTCATCTTTAGGTATGCTACTTTTAGCATGTGGGAGGGGCACTAGAATGTGACAGAATATTGGTTCATAAATGTTGCCTGGCATCCCTGCTTGCAGTCTGTATTCTGTTATCATGGGCCAAGTACCAGAGAGCAGCTTCGAGAAAGTGTTATCATGGGACATTACAGTCTCCCAAGATAACGATCTCCTAAATCTTTCAATGACAGCATTTGATTCCCCTAAGCAAGTCATAGCCAAATCTCTGGAAGTTTGCCTACAGCTTTTACTAGTCATCAAATTCTAGGTTTCCTAATTATCAGAGAACTTTCAATTTCTTCTGTTTATGAATTCTCTCTCTCCTAAGAATTAATTCTATGGAAAGAAAGATAATAAGACTCACAGGTATTCATCAAAAGGTGAGTTTGTCATTGTTAACTTCCTTCAGCATGGTGATAATCCATTTGTTAGAGTAGACTTAGGGATTATTGGATTGCAGTCCATTTCTTTTGAGGCAGCTGTCCAACATGAAATATGTAGGATCTTCTAAAAACCCTGCATACACAATGACCTTTCAGCATTTAAACATTTCACGACTCTGCTCTCCGATTAAATAAGGGATGAACCTGGGAGTTTCCCACAATCATGTGGGAGTCAGTGAGAGTCAATTTTGTCGAGTATGGCAGACCATTTCATCATCTGATTATGTTGTCATTTGATTATTAAAATAGGACATTAGATAATCCATGATCAGTGGATTCCACGATGTGGGAAACAATTACTATGGACCATCTAAATATCAATTTTGTAGTTAAAATATTTAAATTAATCACGACAGCATCGTTCAAGAGCCTAGTTTGGAGCCACCTTAGGGAAGTAGATGATGTTACGTGAACTCATTGTTAGATTATTTAACTATATAAAACAATGATGATATCATCCATGACACCTGCAATCTGGTGCCGCAGATCATCTAATTACATAATTAAAGTATTTAAATTGACAGTCTGTGTTAATACCCAAGATAATGTAAATATTTGTATGGTTATGTAAACAACAACCCTCCATTCCATGAAGAGACCTTTAAAGCTCCCCTTGTGGAGATAATTTGCAATATCTTCACGTTTTATGATTCACTGACTCAATTGATGATGATGACATCCTTCATGACTGGAGTCTGGCCATGCTTCCCTGCCAGTAAAATGCCACATCTCCTATTTATTGTGACAATTAGCTATTGCTGACTTATTCAATTCTTTAAATTATATAAGCGACAGACAATGCCTTCACCGATTACGACTAGTGTGCAAATTTCTCTCAGGGCAAAGGATAGGAAAGATTTAGACATGGGCAGAGCATTTTGTGAATGCTCTATGCATCTCACATAGTAAAAAGGATGCTGGATGATTGAGTCCAGAAGATTGCTTGGGGCCATTCGAGAATTACAAGAATTCACCAAGGCCGGCATGGTGGTCTGTGTGTTGACTACCTGCTTGTCCTCCACATCTTCACATCAGTTGTGATCTACCATGAGAAGAAGTAGTGGCACTAGGAGGTCGGCACCATCTCCGAGACCTGGCAAAAGGATGACGACCCAGAACACGGAAGAACATCTCTCTCTCAGATATGCTGTTTATGCCCAAGCTGCAGCCATCTTTTTCAGCTGATAGCAACATCTTGGTTACTACTTGTAAGCCAGGAATGGGCCCATTATCTCGGAGTCTGCAGCACCATAACAGAGATTCAGGTGCTGGAGATGATGTCAGGCCAACAGAATTCATCATGCAAGACAGTAAGATTATCTGACGATTAACTTATGGCATTTTGAAAATCCTTGATGAAAGCATACATTTCCATATCTGTCAAGTCTGCCCAGGATTGGAAGATACAAAAAAAGGTCAAAGACTTACATAGTTAAAGATGTAATTATTAAATTCTTTCATTATAAAATCTGTGATCCCTGAAGTTTGGTGCCACCTTGTGTGACTCAAGTGTGACAGACGATCTAATTATCTGATTATTTCATTATACAAATCTGTCTTTTTCTACTCCAGGAAGAGCGGAGTCTTGATCCAACATGTTGGTTTTAAATTGGCTCTTGTGATTTATTTCTTTCCTCCTTCCTTCCTTCCTTCCTTTCTTCCTTCCTTCCTTCCTTTCTTTCTTTAAATCTATGTTGACATTGATTTGTTATCTCTCTAGGGGTTAATTATGAGCAATTATCTCTTTATTCGTTCATTTTCCTCATATCTATGATTAAGAACTCAATGACCCTTCAATATTGAGCAATCATTTAGGCTTCACGCATAAAACACCATTCACTGGTTTAAAGTTTATTCATTTAATTATGAAAATCTGTCATTATGTATTCAGTGAACACTGTAGTTTTGAGCTTCCATCGTGCCAGACCAACACATCATCGAATACACTTACTTCCTTAACTGTTAAGCTAGGAAATTAAATGATAATTCATCACTTAATTAAAGAATTTAAAATACAGGTAATGTTATGGACGATAAGTCTCTTTTGGAATCAGATATTGGGAGTTGATGTAACATCATCTCATTACTTCGTCATTTAGCTATACAAAGAGATCTTTACATCAGCGATATATTTAGGAGTTTGGTGCCATTTCATCAGTGTTAATATAAAATGCCTACTATTTATTTTCATGTTAATTTATTATCAATTTAATTATCATCAATTTAATTTTGGCATTGGCCCAGGCCCTGGCCCTGGCCCTGGCCCTGGCCCTGGTCCTGGCCCTGGCCCTGGCCCTGGACCTGGCCCTGGCCCTGGCCCTGGACCTGGCCCTGGACCTGGACCTGGCTGTTCTGGACCAATGCAAATCTAAACAATGCTGAGAAACCATGGGATCTACCTCCTCTAAAAGGCAGAGAATGAAGAGGGATTATTTTATTTTCAAAAAAGAGGAAAGGTTTATGGTAGAGGCGATTAATTGTATTGTATCCATTCTAGGAATTAGAAAATTGAAGCATAGAGAAACGGGTTAAAATACTCATCATTGTACTTGAATGGCATTATGATGCTTTCGTTTTCACGCTTATGGCACAATAGACTTGTTGTAGCTTGAGGGACTGGTAAATATATAGAACCCAAAAGAAAGAGCCCAGCTTTGTTTTTGTGAGAAACTCAGTGAGGCTGTAAGTTTAGTTCATCTTTAGGTATGCTACTTTTAGCATGTGGGAGGGGCACTAGACTGTGACAGAATATTGGTTCATAAATGTTGCCTGGCATCCCTGCTTGCAGTCTGTATTCTGTTATCATGGGCCAAGTACCAGAGAGCAGCTTCGAGAAAGTGTTATCATGGGACATTACAGTCTCCCAAGATAACGATCTCCTAAATCTTTCAATGACAGCATTTGATTCCCCTAAGCAAGTCATAGCCAAATCTCTGGAAGTTTGCCTACAGCTTTTACTAGTCATCAAATTCTAGGTTTCCTAATTATCAGAGAACTTTCAATTTCTTCTGTTTATGAATTCTCTCTCTCCTAAGAATTAATTCTATGGAAAGAAAGATAATAAGACTCACAGGTATTCATCAAAAGGTGAGTTTGTCATTGTTAACTTCCTTCAGCATGGTGATAATCCATTTGTTAGAGTAGACTTAGGGATTATTGGATTGCAGTCCATTTCTTTTGAGGCAGCTGTCCAACATGAAATATGTAGGATCTTCTAAAAACCCTGCATACACAATGACCTTTCAGCATTTAAACATTTCACGACTCTGCTCTCCGATTAAATAAGGGATGAACCTGGGAGTTTCCCACAATCATGTGGGAGTCAGTGAGAGTCAATTTTGTCGAGTATGGCAGACCATTTCATCATCTGATTATGTTGTCATTTGATTATTAAAATAGGACATTAGATAATCCATGATCAGTGGATTCCACGATGTGGGAAACAATTACTATGGACCATCTAAATATCAATTTTGTAGTTAAAATATTTAAATTAATCACGACAGCATCGTTCAAGAGCCTAGTTTGGAGCCACCTTAGGGAAGTAGATGATGTTACGTGAACTCATTGTTAGATTATTTAACTATATAAAACAATGATGATATCATCCATGACACCTGCAATCTGGTGCCGCAGATCATCTAATTACATAATTAAAGTATTTAAATTGACAGTCTGTGTTAATACCCAAGATAATGTAAATATTTGTATGGTTATGTAAACAACAACCTTCCATTCCATGAAGAGACCTGTAAAGCTCCCCTTGTGGAGATAATTTGCAATATCTTCACGTTTTATGATTCACTGACTCAATTGATGATGATGACATCCTTCATGACTGGAGTCTGGCCATGCTTCCCTGCCAGTAAAATGCCACATCTCCTATTTATTGTGACAATTAGCTATTGCTGACTTATTCAATTCTTTAAATTATATAAGCGACAGACAATGCCTTCACCGATTACGACTAGTGTGCAAATTTCTCTCAGGGCAAAGGATAGGAAAGATTTAGACATGGGCAGAGCATTTTGTGAATGCTCTATGCATCTCACATAGTAAAAAGGATGCTGGATGATTGAGTCCAGAAGATTGCTTGGGGCCATTCGAGAATTACAAGAATTCACCAAGGCCGGCATGGTGGTCTGTGTGTTGACTACCTGCTTGTCCTCCACATCTTCACATCGGTTGTGATCTACCATGAGAAGAATTAGTGGCACTAGGAGGTCGGCACCATCTCCGAGACCTGGCAAAAGGATGACGACCCAGAACACGGAAGAACATCTATCTCTCAGATATGCTGTTTATGCCCAAGCTGCAGCCATCTTTTTCAGCTGATAGCAACATCTTGGTTACTACTTGTAAGCCAGGAATGGGCCCATTATCTCGGAGTCTGCAGCACCATAACAGAGATTCAGGTGCTGGTGATGATGTCAGGCCAACAGAATTCATCATGCAAGACAGTAAGATTATCTGACGATTAACTTATGGCATTTTGAAAATCCTTGATGACAGCATACATTTCCATATCTGTCAAGTCTGCCCAGGATTGGAAGATACAAAAAAAGGTCAAAGACTTACATAGTTAAAGATGTAATTATTAAATTCTTTCATTATAAAATCTGTGATCCCTGAAGTTTGGTGCCACCTTGTGTGACTCAAGTGTGACAGACGATCTAATTATCTGATTATTTCATTATACAAATCTGTCTTTTTCTACTCCAGGAAGAGCGGAGTCTTGATCCAACATGTTGGTTTTAAATTGGCTCTTGTGATTTATTTCTTTCCTCCTTCCTTCCTTCCTTCCTTTCTTCCTTCCTTCCTTCCTTCCTTTCTTTCTTTAAATCTATGTTGACATTGATTTGTTATCTCTCTAGGGGTTAATTATGAGCAATTATCTCTTTATTCGTTCATTTTCCTCATATCTATGATTAAGAACTCAATGACCCTTCAATATTGAGCAATCATTTAGGCTTCACGCATAAAACACCATTCACTGGTTTAAAGTTTATTCATTTAATTATGAAAATCTGTCATTATGTATTCAGTGAACACTGTAGTTTTGAGCTTCCATCGTGCCAGACCAACACATCATCGAATACACTTACTTCCTTAACTGTTAAGCTAGGAAATTAAATGATAATTCATCACTTAATTAAAGAATTTAAAATACAGGTAATGTTATGGACGATAAGTCTCTTTTGGAATCAGATATTGGGAGTTGATGTAACATCATCTCATTACTTCGTCATTTAGCTATACAAAGAGATCTTTACATCAGCGATATATTTAGGAGTTTGGTGCCATTTCATCAGTGTTAATATAAAATGCCTACTATTTATTTTCATGTTAATTTATTATCAATTTAATTATCATCAATTTAATTTTGGCATTGGCCCAGGCCCTGGCCCTGGCCCTGGCCCTGGCCCTGGTCCTGGCCCTGGCCCTGGCCCTGGACCTGGCCCTGGCCCTGGCCCTGGACCTGGCCCTGGACCTGGACCTGGCTGTTCTGGACCAATGCAAATCTAAACAATGCTGAGAAACCATGGGATCTACCTCCTCTAAAAGGCAGAGAATGAAGAGGGATTATTTTATTTTCAAAAAAGAGGAAAGGTTTATGGTAGAGGCGATTAATTGTATTGTATCCATTCTAGGAATTAGAAAATTGAAGCATAGAAAAACGGGTTAAAATACTCATCATTGTACTTGAATGGCATTATGATGCTTTCGTTTTCACGCTTATGGCACAATAGACTTGTTGTAGCTTGAGAGACTGGTAAATATATAGAACCCAAAAGAAAGAGCCCAGCTTTGTTTTTGTGAGAAACTCAGTGAGGCTGTAAGGTTAGTTCATCTTTAGGTATGCTACTTTTAGCATGTGGGAGGGGCACTAGAATGTGACAGAATATTGGTTCATAAATGTTGCCTGGCATCCCTGCTTGCAGTCTGTATTCTGTTATCATGGGCCAAGTACCAGAGAGCAGCTTCGAGAAAGTGTTATCATGGGACATTACAGTCTCCCAAGATAACGATCTCCTAAATCTTTCAATGACAGCATTTGATTCCCCCTAAGCAAGTCATAGCCAAATCTCTGGAAGTTTGCCTACAGCTTTTACTGGTCATCAAATTCTAGGTTTCCTAATTATCAGAGAACTTTCAATTTCTTCTGTTTATGAATTCTCTCTCTCCTAAGAATTAATTCTATGGAAAGAAAGATAATAAGACTCACAGGTATTCATCAAAAGGTGAGTTTGTCATTGTTAACTTCCTTCAGCATGGTGATAATCCATTTGTTAGAGTAGACTTAGGGATTATTGGATTGCAGTCCATTTCTTTTGAGGCAGCTGTCCAACATGAAATATGTAGGATCTTCTAAAAACCCTGCATACACAATGACCTTTCAGCATTTAAACATTTCACGACTCTGCTCTCCGATTAAATAAGGGATGAACCTGGGAGTTTCCCACAATCATGTGGGAGTCAGTGAGAGTCAATTTTGTCGAGTATGGCAGACCATTTCATCATCTGATTATGTTGTCATTTGATTATTAAAATAGGACATTAGATAATCCATGATCAGTGGATTCCTCGATGTGGGAAACAATTACTATGGACCATCTAAATATCAATTTTGTAGTTAAAATATTTAAATTAATCACGACAGCATCGTTCAAGAGCCTAGTTTGGAGCCACCTTAGGGAAGTAGATGATGTTACGTGAACTCATTGTTAGATTATTTAACTATATAAAACAATGATGATATCATCCATGACACCTGCAATCTGGTGCCGCAGATCATCTAATTACATAATTAAAGTATTTAAATAGACAGTCTGTGTTAATACCCAAGATAATGTAAATATTTGTGTGGTTATGTAAACAACAACCCTCCATTCCATGAAGAGACCTGTAAAGCTCCCCTTGTGGAGATAATTTGCAATATCTTCACGTTTTATGATTCACTGACTCAATTGATGATGATGACATCCTTCATGACTGGAGTCTGGCCATGCTTCCCTGCCAGTAAAATGCCACATCTCCTATTTATTGTGACAATTAGCTATTGCTGACTTATTCAATTCTTTAAATTATATAAGCGACAGACAATGCCTTCACCGATTACGACTAGTGTGCAAATTTCTCTCAGGGCAAAGGATAGGAAAGATTTAGACATGGGCAGAGCATTTTGTGAATGCTCTATGCATCTCACATAGTAAAAAGGATGCTGGATGATTGAGTCCAGAAGATTGCTTGGGGCCATTGGAGAAGTACAAGGAATTCACCAAGGCCGGCATGGTGGTCTGTGTGTTGACTACCTGCTTGTCCTCCACATCTTCACATCGGTTGTGATCTACCATGAGAAGAATTAGTGGCACTAGGAGGTCGGCACCATCTCCGAGACCTGGCAAAAGGATGACGACCCAGAACACGGAAGAACATCTCTCTCTCAGATATGCTGTTTATGCCCAAGCTGCAGCCATCTTTTTCAGCTGATAGCAACATCTTGGTTACTACTTGTAAGCCAGGAATGGGCCCATTATCTCGGAGTCTGCAGCACCATAACAGAGATTCAGGTGCTGGTGATGATGTCAGGCCAACAGAATTCATCATGCAAGACAGTAAGATTATCTGACGATTAACTTATGGCATTTTGAAAATCCTTGATGACAGCATACATTTCCATATCTGTCAAGTCTGCCCAGGATTGGAAGATACAAAAAAGGTCAAAGACTTACATAGTTAAAGATGTAATTATTAAATTCTTTCATTATAAAATCTGTGATCCCTGAAGTTTGGTGCCACCTTGTGTGACTCAAGTGTGACAGACGATCTAATTATCTGATTATTTCATTATACAAATCTGTCTTTTTCTACTCCAGGAAGAGCGGAGTCTTGATCCAACATGTTGGTTTTAAATTGGCTCTTGTGATTTATTTCTTTCCTCCTTCCTTCCTTCCTTCCTTCCTTCCTTCCTTCCTTCCTTTCTTTCTTTAAATCTATGTTGATATCGATTTGTTATCTCTCTAGGGGTTAATTATGAGCAATTATCTCTTTATTCGTTCATTTTCCTCATATCTATGATTAAGAACTCAATGACCCTTCAATATTGAGCAATCATTTAGGCTTCACGCATAAAACACCATTCACTGGTTTAAAGTTTATTCATTTAATTATGAAAATCTGTCATTATGTATTCAGTGAACACTGTAGTTTTGAGCTTCCATCGTGCCAGACCAACACATCATCGAATACACTTACTTCCTTAACTGTTAAGCTAGGAAATTAAATGATAATTCATCACTTAATTAAAGAATTTAAAATACAGGTAATGTTATGGACGATAAGTCTCTTTTGGAATCAGATTTTGGGAGTTGATGTAACATCATCTCATTACTTCATCATTTAGCTATACAAAGAGATCTTTACATCAGCGATATATTTAGGAGTTTGGTGCCATTTCATCAGTGTTAATATAAAATGCCTACTATTTATTATCATGTTAATTTATTATCAATTTAATTATCATCAATTTAATTTTGGCATTGGCCCAGGCCCTGGCCCTGGCCCTGGCCCTGGCCCTGGCCCTGGCCCTGGCCCTGGCCCTGTCCCTGGCCCTGGACCTGGCCCTGGCCCTGGACCTGGCCCTGGACCTGGCTGTTCTGGACCAATGCAAATCTAAACAATGCTGAGAAACCATGGGATCAACCTCCTCTAAAAGGCAGAGAATGAAGAGGGATTATTTTATTTTCAAAAAAGAGGAAAGGTTTATGGTAGAGGCGATTAATTGTATTGTATCCATTCTAGGAATTAGAAAATTGAAGCATAGAGAAACGGGTTAAAATACTCATCATTGTACTTGAATGGCATTATGATGCTTTCGTTTTCACGCTTATGGCACAATAGACTTGTTGTAGCTTGAGAGACTGGTAAATATATAGAACCCAAAAGAAAGAGCCCAGCTTTGTTTTTGTGAGAAACTCAGTGAGGCTGTAAGGTTAGTTCATCTTTAGGTATGCTACTTTTAGCATGTGGGAGGGGCACTAGACTGTGACAGAATATTGGTTCATAAATGTTGCCTGGCATCCCTGCTTGCAGTCTGTATTCTGTTATCATGGGCCAAGTACCAGAGAGCAGCTTCGAGAAAGTGTTATCATGGGACATTACAGTCTCCCATGATAACAATCTCCTAAATCTTTCAATGACAGCATTTGATTCCCCTAAGCAAGTCATAGCCAAATCTCTGGAAGTTTGCCTACAGCTTTTACTAGTCATCAAATTCTAGGTTTCCTAATTATCAGAGAACTTTCAATTTCTTCTGTTTATGAATTCTCTCTCTCCTAAGAATTAATTCTATGGAAAGAAAGATAATAAGACTCACAGGTATTCATCAAAAGGTGAGTTTGTCATTGTTAACTTCCTTCAGCATGGTGATAATCCATTTGTTAGAGTAGACTTAGGGATTATTGGATTGCAGTCCATTTCTTTTGAGGCAGCTGTCCAACATGAAATATGTAGGATCTTCTAAAAACCCTGCATACACAATGACCTTTCAGCATTTAAACATTTCACGACTCTGCTCTCCGATTAAATAAGGGATGAACCTGGGAGTTTCCCACAATCATGTGGGAGTCAGTGAGAGTCAATTTTGTCGAGTATGGCAGACCATTTCATCATCTGATTATGTTGTCATTTGATTATTAAAATAGGACATTAGATAATCCATGATCAGTGGATTCCACGATGTGGGAAACAATTACTATGGACCATCTAAATATCAATTTTGTAGTTAAAATATTTAAATTAATCACGACAGCATCGTTCAAGAGCCTAGTTTGGAGCCACCTTAGGGAAGTAGATGATGTTACGTGAACTCATTTTTAGATTATTTAACTATATAAAACAATGATGATATCATCCATGACACCTGCAATCTGGTGCCGCAGATCATCTAATTACATAATTAAAGTATTTAAATTGACAGTCTGTGTTAATACCCAAGATAATGTAAATATTTGTATGGTTATGTAAACAACAACCTTCCATTCCATGAAGAGACCTGTAAAGCTCCCCTTGTGGAGATAATTTGCAATATCTTCACGTTTTATGATTCACTGACTCAATTGATGATGATGACATCCTTCATGACTGGAGTCTGGCCATGCTTCCCTGCCAGTAAAATGCCACATCTCCTATTTATTGTGACAATTAGCTATTGCTGACTTATTCAATTCTTTAAATTATATAAGCGACAGACAATGCCTTCACCGATTACGACTAGTGTGCAAATTTCTCTCAGGGCAAAGGATAGGAAAGATTTAGACATGGGCAGAGCATTTTGTGAATGCTCTATGCATCTCACATAGTAAAAAGGATGCTGGATGATTGAGTCCAGAAGATTGCTTGGGGCCATTCGAGAATTACAAGAATTCACCAAGGCCGGCATGGTGGTCTGTGTGTTGACTACCTGCTTGTCCTCCACATCTTCACATCGGTTGTGATCTACCATGAGAAGAATTAGTGGCACTAGGAGGTCGGCACCATCTCCGAGACCTGGCAAAAGGATGACGACCCAGAACACGGAAGAACATCTATCTCTCAGATATGCTGTTTATGCCCAAGCTGCAGCCATCTTTTTCAGCTGATAGCAACATCTTGGTTACTACTTGTAAGCCAGGAATGGGCCCATTATCTCGGAGTCTGCAGCACCATAACAGAGATTCAGGTGCTGGTGATGATGTCAGGCCAACAGAATTCATCATGCAAGACAGTAAGATTATCTGACGATTAACTTATGGCATTTTGAAAATCCTTGATGACAGCATACATTTCCATATCTGTCAAGTCTGCCCAGGATTGGAAGATACAAAAAAGGTCAAAGACTTACATAGTTAAAGATGTAATTATTAAATTCTTTCATTATAAAATCTGTGATCCCTGAAGTTTGGTGCCACCTTGTGTGACTCAAGTGTGACAGACGATCTAATTATCTGATTATTTCATTATACAAATCTGTCTTTTTCTACTCCAGGAAGAGCGGAGTCTTGATCCAACATGTTGGTTTTAAATTGGCTCTTGTGATTTATTTCTTTCCTCCTTCCTTCCTTCCTTCCTTTCTTCCTTCCTTCCTTCCTTTCTTTCTTTAAATCTATGTTGACATTGATTTGTTATCTCTCTAGGGGTTAATTATGAGCAATTATCTCTTTATTCGTTCATTTTCCTCATATCTATGATTAAGAACTCAATGACCCTTCAATATTGAGCAATCATTTAGGCTTCACGCATAAAACACCATTCACTGGTTTAAAGTTTATTCATTTAATTATGAAAATCTGTCATTATGTATTCAGTGAACACTGTAGTTTTGAGCTTCCATCGTGCCAGACCAACACATCATCGAATACACTTACTTCCTTAACTGTTAAGCTAGGAAATTAAATGATAATTCATCACTTAATTAAAGAATTTAAAATACAGGTAATGTTATGGACGATAAGTCTCTTTTGGAATCAGATATTGGGAGTTGATGTAACATCATCTCATTACTTCGTCATTTAGCTATACAAAGAGATCTTTACATCAGCGATATATTTAGGAGTTTGGTGCCATTTCATCAGTGTTAATATAAAATGCCTACTATTTATTTTCATGTTAATTTATTATCAATTTAATTATCATCAATTTAATTTTGGCATTGGCCCAGGCCCTGCCCCTGGCCCTGGCCCTGGCCCTGGTCCTGGCCCTGGCCCTGGCCCTGGACCTGGCCCTGGCCCTGGCCCTGGCCCTGGCCCTGGACCTGGACCTGGCTGTTCTGGACCAATGCAAATCTAAACAATGCTGAGAAACCATGGGATCTACCTCCTCTAAAAGGCAGAGAATGAAGAGGGATTATTTTATTTTCAAAAAAGAGGAAAGGTTTATGGTAGAGGCGATTAATTGTATTGTATCCATTCTAGGAATTAGAAAATTGAAGCATAGAAAAACGGGTTAAAATACTCATCATTGTACTTGAATGGCATTATGATGCTTTCGTTTTCACGCTTATGGCACAATAGACTTGTTGTAGCTTGAGAGACTGGTAAATATATAGAACCCAAAAGAAAGAGCCCAGCTTTGTTTTTGTGAGAAACTCAGTGAGGCTGTAAGGTTAGTTCATCTTTAGGTATGCTACTTTTAGCATGTGGGAAGGGCACTAGAATGTGACAGAATATTGGTTCATAAATGTTGCCTGGCATCCCTGCTTGCAGTCTGTATTCTGTTATCATGGGCCAAGTACCAGAGAGCAGCTTCGAGAAAGTGTTATCATGGGACATTACAGTCTCCCAAGATAACGATCTCCTAAATCTTTCAATGACAGCATTTGATTCCCCTAAGCAAGTCATAGCCAAATCTCTGGAAGTTTGCCTACAGCTTTTACTGGTCATCAAATTCTAGGTTTCCTAATTATCAGAGAACTTTCAATTTCTTCTGTTTATGAATTCTCTCTCTCCTAAGAATTAATTCTATGGAAAGAAAGATAATAAGACTCACAGGTATTCATCAAAAGGTGAGTTTGTCATTGTTAACTTCCTTCAGCATGGTGATAATCCATTTGTTAGAGTAGACTTAGGGATTATTGGATTGCAGTCCATTTCTTTTGAGGCAGCTGTCCAACATGAAATATGTAGGATCTTCTAAAAACCCTGCATACACAATGACCTTTCAGCATTTAAACATTTCACGACTCTGCTCTCCGATTAAATAAGGGATGAACCTGGGAGTTTCCCACAATCATGTGGGAGTCAGTGAGAGTCAATTTTGTCGAGTATGGCAGACCATTTCATCATCTGATTATGTTGTCATTTGATTATTAAAATAGGACATTAGATAATCCATGATCAGTGGATTCCTCGATGTGGGAAACAATTACTATGGACCATCTAAATATCAATTTTGTAGTTAAAATATTTAAATTAATCACGACAGCATCGTTCAAGAGCCTAGTTTGGAGCCACCTTAGGGAAGTAGATGATGTTACGTGAACTCATTGTTAGATTATTTAACTATATAAAACAATGATGATATCATCCATGACACCTGCAATCTGGTGCCGCAGATCATCTAATTACATAATTAAAGTATTTAAATAGACAGTCTGTGTTAATACCCAAGATAATGTAAATATTTGTGTGGTTATGTAAACAACAACCCTCCATTCCATGAAGAGACCTGTAAAGCTCCCCTTGTGGAGATAATTTGCAATATCTTCACGTTTTATGATTCACTGACTCAATTGATGATGATGACATCCTTCATGACTGGAGTCTGGCCATGCTTCCCTGCCAGTAAAATGCCACATCTCCTATTTATTGTGACAATTAGCTATTGCTGACTTATTCAATTCTTTAAATTATATAAGCGACAGACAATGCCTTCACCGATTACGACTAGTGTGCAAATTTCTCTCAGGGAAAAGGATAGGAAAGATTTAGACATGGGCAGAGCATTTTGTGAATGCTCTATGCATCTCACATAGTAAAAAGGATGCTGGATGATTGAGTCCAGAAGATTGCTTGGGGCCATTGGAGAAGTACAAGGAATTCACCAAGGCCGGCATGGTGGTCTGTGTGTTGACTACCTGCTTGTCCTCCACATCTTCACATCGGTTGTGATCTACCATGAGAAGAATTAGTGGCACTAGGAGGTCGGCACCATCTCCGAGACCTGGCAAAAGGATGACGACCCAGAACACGGAAGAACATCTCTCTCTCAGATATGCTGTTTATGCCCAAGCTGCAGCCATCTTTTTCAGCTGATAGCAACATCTTGGTTACTACTTGTAAGCCAGGAATGGGCCCATTATCTCGGAGTCTGCAGCACCATAACAGAGATTCAGGTGCTGGTGATGATGTCAGGCCAACAGAATTCATCATGCAAGACAGTAAGATTATCTGACGATTAACTTATGGCATTTTGAAAATCCTTGATGACAGCATACATTTCCATATCTGTCAAGTCTGCCCAGGATTGGAAGATACAAAAAAGGTCAAAGACTTACATAGTTAAAGATGTAATTATTAAATTCTTTCATTATAAAATCTGTGATCCCTGAAGTTTGGTGCCACCTTGTGTGACTCAAGTGTGACAGACGATCTAATTATCTGATTATTTCATTATACAAATCTGTCTTTTTCTACTCCAGGAAGAGCGGAGTCTTGATCCAACATGTTGGTTTTAAATTGGCTCTTGTGATTTATTTCTTTCCTCCTTCCTTCCTTCCTTCCTTCCTTCCTTCCTTCCTTCCTTCCTTTCTTTCTTTAAATCAATGTTGATATCGATTTGTTATCTCTCTAGGGGTTAATTATGAGCAATTATCTCTTTATTCGTTCATTTTCCTCATATCTATGATTAAGAACTCAATGACCCTTCAATATTGAGCAATCATTTAGGCTTCACGCATAAAACACCATTCACTGGTTTAAAGTTTATTCATTTAATTATGAAAATCTGTCTTTATGTATTCAGTGAACACTGTAGTTTTGAGCTTCCATCGTGCCAGACCAACACATCATCGAATACACTTACTTCCTTAACTGTTAATCTAGGAAATTAAATGATAATTCATCACTTAATTAAAGAATTTAAAATACAGGTAATGTTATGGACGATAAGTCTCTTTTGGAATCAGATTTTGGGAGTTGATGTAACATCATCTCATTACTTCATCATTTAGCTATACAAAGAGATCTTTACATCAGCGATATATTTAGGAGTTTGGTGCCATTTCTTCAGTGTTAATATAAAATGCCTACTATTTATTATCATGTTAATTTATTATCAATTTAATTATCATCAATTTAATTTTGGCATTGGCCCAGGCCCTGGCCCTGGCCCTGGCCCTGGCCCTGGACCTGGCCCTGGCCCTGGACCTGGCCCTGGACCTGGCTGTTCTGGACCAATGCAAATCTAAACAATGCTGAGAAACCATGGGATCAACCTCCTCTAAAAGGCAGAGAATGAAGAGGGATTATTTTATTTTCAAAAAAGAGGAAAGGTTTATGGTAGAGGCGATTAATTGTATTGTATCCATTCTAGGAATTAGAAAATTGAAGCATAGAAAAACGGGTTAAAATACTCATCATTGTACTTGAATGGCATTATGATGCTTTCGTTTTCACGCTTATGGCACAATAGACTTGTTGTAGGTTGAGAGACTGGTAAATATATAGAACCCAAAAGAAAGAGCCCAG
Organism: Phodopus roborovskii; assembly: GCF_943737965.1. Lineage (NCBI taxonomy): Eukaryota > Metazoa > Chordata > Mammalia > Rodentia > Cricetidae > Phodopus > Phodopus roborovskii. The sequence continues at coordinate 121,956 of NW_026125748.1, forward strand.
CTTTGTTTTTGTGAGAAACTCAGTGAGGCTGTAAGGTTAGTTCATCTTTAGGTATGCTACTTTTAGCATGTGGGAGGGGCACTAGAATGTGACAGAATATTGGTTCATAAATGTTGCCTGGCATCCCTGCTTGCAGTCTGTATTCTGTTATCATGGGCCAAGTACCAGAGAGCAGCTTCGAGAAAGTGTTATCATGGGACATTACAGTCTCCCAAGATAACGATCTCCTAAATCTTTCAATGACAGCATTTGATTCCCCTAAGCAAGTCATAGCCAAATCTCTGGAAGTTTGCCTACAGCTTTTACTAGTCATCAAATTCTAGGTTTCCTAATTATCAGAGAACTTTCAATTTCTTCTGTTTATGAATTCTCTCTCTCCTAAGAATTAATTCTATGGAAAGAAAGATAATAAGACTCACAGGTATTCATCAAAAGGTGAGTTTGTCATTGTTAACTTCCTTCAGCATGGTGATAATCCATTTGTTAGAGTAGACTTAGGGATTATTGGATTGCAGTCCATTTCTTTTGAGGCAGCTGTCCAACATGAAATATGTAGGATCTTCTAAAAACCCTGCATACACAATGACCTTTCAGCATTTAAACATTTCACGACTCTGCTCTCCGATTAAATAAGGGATGAACCTGGGAGTTTCCCACAATCATGTGGGAGTCAGTGAGAGTCAATTTTGTCGAGTATGGCAGACCATTTCATCATCTGATTATGTTGTCATTTGATTATTAAAATAGGACATTAGATAATCCATGATCAGTGGATTCCTCGATGTGGGAAACAATTACTATGGACCATCTAAATATCAATTTTGTAGTTAAAATATTTAAATTAATCACGACAGCATCGTTCAAGAGCCTAGTTTGGAGCCACCTTAGGGAAGTAGATGATGTTACGTGAACTCATTGTTAGATTATTTAACTATATAAAACAATGATGATATCATCCATGACACCTGCAATCTGGTGCCGCAGATCATCTAATTACATAATTAAAGTATTTAAATTGACAGTCTGTGTTAATACCCAAGATAATGTAAATATTTGTATGGTTATGTAAACAACAACCCTCCATTCCATGAAGAGACCTGTAAAGCTCCCCTTGTGGAGATAATTTGCAATATCTTCACGTTTTATGATTCACTGACTCAATTGATGATGATGACATCCTTCATGACTGGAGTCTGGCCATGCTTCCCTGCCAGTAAAATGCCACATCTCCTATTTATTGTGACAATTAGCTATTGCTGACTTATTCAATTCTTTAAATTATATAAGCGACAGACAATGCCTTCACCGATTACGACTAGTGTGCAAATTTCTCTCAGGGCAAAGGATAGGAAAGATTTAGACATGGGCAGAGCATTTTGTGAATGCTCTATGCATCTCACATAGTAAAAAGGATGCTGGATGATTGAGTCCAGAAGATTGCTTGGGGCCATTCGAGAATTACAAGAATTCACCAAGGCCGGCATGGTGGTCTGTGTGTTGACTACCTGCTTGTCCTCCACATCTTCACATCGGTTGTGATCTACCATGAGAAGAATTAGTGGCACTAGGAGGTCGGCACCATCTCCGAGACCTGGCAAAAGGATGACGACCCAGAACACGGAAGAACATCTCTCTCTCAGATATGCTGTTTATGCCCCAGCTGCAGCCATCTTTTTCAGCTGATAGCAACATCTTGGTTACTACTTTTAAGCCAGGAATGGGCCCATTATCTGAGAGTCTGCAGCACCACAACAGAGATTCAGGTGCTGGTGATGATGTCAGACCAACAGAATTCATCATGCAAGACAGTAAGATTATCTTACGATTAACTTATGGCATTTTAAAAATCCTTGATGACAGCATACATTTCCATATCTGTCAAGTCTGCCCAGGATTGGAAGATACAAAAAAAGGTCAAAGACTTACATAGTTAAAGATGTAATTATTAAATTTTTCATTATAAAATCTGTGATCCCTGAAGTTTGGTGCCACCTTGTGTGACTCAAGTGTGACAGACGATCTAACTATCTGATTATTTCATTATACAAATCTGTCGTTTTCTACTCCAGGAAGAGCGGAGTCTTGATCCAACATGTTGGTTTTAAATTGGCTCTTGTGATTTATTTCTTTCCTCCTTCCTTCCTTCCTTCCTTCCTTTCTTTCTTTAAATCAATGTTGAAATCGATTTGTTATCTCTCTAGGGGTTAATTATGAGCAATTATCTCTTTATTCGTTCATTTTCCTCATATGTATGATTAAGAACTCAATGACCCTTCAATATTGAGCAATCATTTAGGCTTCACGCATAAAACACCATTCACTGGTTTAAAGTTTATTCATTTAATTATGAAAATCTGTCATTATGTATTCAGTGAACACTGTAGTTTTGAGCTTCCATCGTGCCAGACCAACACATCATCGAATACACTTACTTCCTTAACTGTTAATCTAGGAAATTAAATGATAATTCATCACTTAATTAAAGAATTTAAAATACAGGTAATGTTATGGACGATAAGTCTCTTTTGGAATCAGATTTTGGGAGTTGATGTAACATCATCTCATTACTTCATCATTTAGCTATACAAAGAGATCTTTACATCAGCGATATATTTAGGAGTTTGGTGCCATTTCATCAGTGTTAATATAAAATGCCTACTATTTATTATCATGTTAATTTATTATCAATTTAATTATCATCAATTTAATTTTGGCATTGGCCCAGGCCCTGGCCCTGGCCCTGGCCCTGGCCCTGGCCCTGGCCCTGGCCCTGTCCCTGGCCCTGGCCCTGGCCCTGTCCCTGGCCCTGGACCTGGCCCTGGCCCTGGACCTGGCCCTGGACCTGGCTGTTCTGGACCAATGCAAATCTAAACAATGCTGAGAAACCATGGGATCAACCTCCTCAAAAAGGCAGAGAATGAAGAGGGATTATTTTATTTTCAAAAAAAGAGGAAAGGTTTATGGTAGAGGCGATTAATTGTATTGTATCCATTCTAGGAATTAGAAAATTGAAGCATAGAAAAACGGGTTAAAATACTCATCATTGTACTTGAATGGCATTATGATGCTTTCGTTTTCACGCTTATGGCACAATAGACTTGTTGTAGCTTGAGAGACTGGTAAATATATAGAACCCAAAAGAAAGAGCCCAGCTTTGTTTTTGTGAGAAACTCAGTGAGGCTGTAAGGTTAGTTCATCTTTAGGTATGCTACTTTTAGCATGTGGGAGGGGCACTAGACTGTGACAGAATATTGGTTCATAAATGTTGCCTGGCATCCCTGCTTGCAGTCTGTATTCTGTTATCATGGGCCAAGTACCAGAGAGCAGCTTCGAGAAAGTGTTATCATGGGACATTACAGTCTCCCATGATAACAATCTCCTAAATCTTTCAATGACAGCATTTGATTCCCCTAAGCAAATCATAGCCAAATCTCTGGAAGTTTGCCTACAGCTTTTACTAGTCATCAAATTCTAGGTTTCCTAATTATCAGAGAACTTTCAATTTCTTCTGTTTATGAATTCTCTCTCTCCTAAGAATTAATTCTATGGAAAGAAAGATAATAAGACTCACAGGTATTCATCAAAAGGTGAGTTTGTCATTGTTAACTTCCTTCAGCATGGTGATAATCCATTTGTTAGAGTAGACTTAGGGATTATTGGATTGCAGTCCATTTCTTTTGAGGCAGCTGTCCAACATGAAATATGTAGGATCTTCTAAAAACCCTGCATACACAATGACCTTTCAGCATTTAAACATTTCACGACACTGCTCTCCGATTAAATAAGGGATGAACCTGGGAGTTTCCCACAATCATGTGGGAGTCAGTGAGAGTCAATTTTGTCGAGTATGGCAGACCATTTCATCATCTGATTATGTTGTCATTTGATTATTAAAATAGGACATTAGATAATCCATGATCAGTGGATTCCTCGATGTGGGAAACAATTACTATGGACCATCTAAATATCAATTTTGTAGTTAAAATATTTAAATTAATCACGACAGCATCGTTCAAGAGCCTAGTTTGGAGCCACCTTAGGGAAGTAGATGATGTTACGTGAACTCATTGTTAGATTATTTAACTATATAAAACAATGATGATATCATCCATGACACCTGCAATCTGGTGCCGCAGATCATCTAATTACATAATTAAAGTATTTAAATTGACAGTCTGTGTTAATACCCAAGATAATGTAAATATTTGTGTGGTTATGTAAACAACAACCCTCCATTCCATGAAGAGACCTGTAAAGCTCCCCTTGTGGAGATAATTTGCAATATCTTCACGTTTTATGATTCACTGACTCAATTGATGATGATGACATCCTTCATGACTGGAGTCTGGCCATGCTTCCCTGCCAGTAAAATGCCACATCTCCTATTTATTGTGACAATTAGCTATTGCTGACTTATTCAATTCTTTAAATTATATAAGCGACAGACAATGCCTTCACCGATTACGACTAGTGTGCAAATTTCTCTCAGGGAAAAGGATAGGAAAGATTTAGACATGGGCAGAGCATTTTGTGAATGCTCTATGCATCTCACATAGTAAAAAGGATGCTGGATGATTGAGTCCAGAAGATTGCTTGGGGCCATTCGAGAATTACAAGGAATTCACCAAGGCCGGCATGGTGGTCTGTGTGTTGACTACCTGCTTGTCCTCCACATCTTCACATCGGTTGTGATCTACCATGAGAAGAATTAGTGGCACTAGGAGGTCGGCACCATCTCCGAGACCTGGCAAAAGGATGACGACCCAGAACACGGAAGAACATCTCTCTCTCAGATATGCTGTTTATGCCCAAGCTGCAGCCATCTTTTTCAGCTGATAGCAACATCTTGGTTACTACTTGTAAGCCAGGAATGGGCCCATTATCTCGGAGTCTGCAGCACCATAACAGAGATTCAGGTGCTGGTGATGATGTCAGGCCAACAGAATTCATCATGCAAGACAGTAAGATTATCTGACGATTAACTTATGGCATTTTGAAAATCCTTGATGACAGCATACATTTCCATATCTGTCAAGTCTGCCCAGGATTGGAAGATACAAAAAAAGGTCAAAGACTTACATAGTTAAAGATGTAATTATTAAATTCTTTCATTATAAAATCTGTGATCCCTGAAGTTTGGTGCCACCTTGTGTGACTCAAGTGTGACAGACGAACTAACTATCTGATTATTTCATTATACAAATCTGTCTTTTTCTACTCCAGGAAGAGCGGAGTCTTGATCCAACATGTTGGTTTTAAATTGGCTCTTGTGATTTATTTCTTTCCTCCTTCCTTCCTTCCTTCCTTCCTTCCTTCCTTCCTTCCTTTCTTTCTTTAAATCAATGTTGATATTGATTTGTTATCTCTCTAGGGGTTAATTATGAGCAATTATCTCTTTATTCGTTCATTTTCCTCATATCTATGATTAAGAACTCAATGACCCTTCAATATTGAGCAATCATTTAGGCTTCACGCATAGAACATCATTCACTGGTTTAAAGTTTATTCATTTAATTATGAAAATCTGTCATTATGTATTCAGTGAACACTGTAGTTTTGAGCTTCCATCGTGCCAGACCAACACATCATCAAATACACTTACTTCCTTAACTGTTAATCTAGGAAATTAAATGATAATTCATCACTTAATTAAAGAATTTAAAATACAGGTAATGTTATGGACGATAAGTCTCTTTTGGAATCAGATTTTGGGAGTTGATGTAACATCATCTCATTACTTCATCATTTAGCTATACAAAGAGATCTTTACATCAGCGATATGTTTAGTACTTTGGTGCCATTTCATCAGTGTTAATAAAAAATGCCTACTATTTATTATCAAGTTAATTTATTATCAATTTAATTTATCATCAATTTAATTTTGACCCTGGCCCTGGCCCTGGCCCTGGCCCTGGCCCTGGCCCTGGCCTTGGCCCTGGACCTGGCTGTTCTGGACCAATGCAAATCTAAACAATGTCGAGAAACCATGGGATAAACCTCCTCTAAAAGGCAGAGAATGAAGAGGGATTATTTTATTTTCAAAAAAGAGGAAATGTTTATGGTAAGGCGATTAATTGGATTGTATCCATTCTAGGAATTAGAAAATTGAAGCATAGAAAAACGGGTTAAAATACTCATCATTGTACTTGAATGGCATTATGATGCTTTCGTTTTCACGCTTATGGCACAATAGACTTGTTGTAGCTTGAGAGACTGGTAAATATATAGAACCCAAAAGAAAGAGCCCAGCTTTGTTTTTGTGAGAAACTCAGTGAGGCTGTAAGGTTAGTTCATCTTTAGGTATGCTACTTTTAGCATGTGGGAGGGGCACTAGAATGTGACAGAATATTGGTTCATAAATGTTGCCTGGCATCCCTGCTTGCAGTCTGTATTCTGTTATCATGGGCCAAGTACCAGAGAGCAGCTTCGAGAAAGTGTTATCATGGGACATTACAGTCTCCCAAGATAACGATCTCCTAAATCTTTCAATGACAGCATTTGATTCCCCTAAGCAAGTCATAGCCAAATCTCTGGAAGTTTGCCTACAGCTTTTACTGGTCATCAAATTCTAGGTTACCTAATTATCAGAGAACTTTCAATTTCTTCTGTTTATGAATTCTCTCTCTCCTAAGAATTAATTCTATGGAAACAAAGATAATAAGACTCACAGGTATTCATCAAAAGGTGAGTTTGTCATTGTTAACTTCCTTCAGCATGGTGATAATCCATTTGTTAGAGTAGACTTAGGGATTATTGGATTGCAGTCCATTTCTTTTGAGGCAGCTGTCCAACATGAAATATGTAGGATCTTCTAAAAACCCTGCATACACAATGACCTTTCAGCATTTAAACATTTCACGACTCTGCTCTCCGATTAAATAAGGGATGAACCTGGGAGTTTCCCACAATCATGTGGGAGTCAGTGAGAGTCAATTTTGTCGAGTATGGCAGACCATTTCATCATCTGATTATGTTGTCATTTGATTATTAAAATAGGACATTAGATAATCCATGATCAGTGGATTCCACGATGTGGGAAACAATTACTATGGACCATCTAAATATCAATTTTGTAGTTAAAATATTTAAATTAATCACGACAGCATCGTTCAAGAGCCTGGTTTGGAGCCACCTTAGGGAAGTAGATGATGTTACGTGAACTCATTGTTAGATTATTTAACTATATAAAACAATGATTATATCATCCATGACACCTGCAATCTGGTGCCGCAGATCATCTAATTACATAATTAAAGTATTTAAATTGACAGTCTGTGTTAATACCCAAGATAATGTAAATATTTGTATGGTTATGTAAACAACAACCCTCCATTCCATGAAGAGACCTGTAAAGCTCCCCTTGTGGAGATAATTTGCAATATCTTCACGTTTTATGATTCATTGACTCAATTGATGATGATGACATCCTTCATGACTGGAGTCTGGCCATGCTTCCCTGCCAGTAAAATGCCACATCTCCTATTTATTGTGACAATTAGCTATTGCTGACTTATTCAATTCTTTAAATTATATAAGCGACAGACAATGCCATCACCGATTACGATTAGTGTGCAAATTTCTCTCAGGGACAAGGATAGGAAAGATTTAGACATGGGCAGAGCATTTTGTGAATGATCTATGCATCTCCCATAGTAAAAAGGATGCTGGATGATTGAGTCCAGAAGATTGCTTGGGGCCATTCGAGAAGTACAAGGAATTCACCAAGGCCGGCATGGTGGTCTGTGTGTTGACTACCTGCTTGTCCTCCACATCTTCACATCGGTTGTGATCTACCATGAGAAGAATTAGTGGCACTAGGAGGTCGGCACCATCTCCGAGACCTGGCAAAAGGATGACGACCCAGAACACGGAAGAACATCTCTCTCTCAGATATGCTGTTTATGCCCCAGCTGCAGCCATCTTTTTCAGCTGATAGCAACATCTTGGTTACTACTTGTAAGCCAGGAATGGGCCCATTATCTCAGAGTCTGCAGCACCACAACAGAGATTCAGGTGCTGGTGATGATGTCAGGCCAACAGAATTCATCATGCAAGACAGTAAGATTATCTGACGATTAACTTATGGCATTTTGAAAATCCTTGATGACAGCATACATTTCCATATCTGTCAAGTCTGCCCAGGATTGGAAGATACAAAAAAAGGTCAAAGACTTACATAGTTAAAGATGTAATTATTAAATTCTTTCATTATAAAATCTGTGATCCCTGAAGTTTGGTGCCACCTTGTGTGACTCAAGTGTGACAGACGATCTAATTATCTGATTATTTCATTATACAAATCTGTCTTTTTCTACTCCAGGAAGAGTGGAGTCTTGATCCACCATGTTGGTTTTAAATTGGCTCTTGTGATTTATTTCTTTCCTCCTTCCTTCCTTCCTTCCTTCCTTCCTTCCTTCCTTTCTTTCTTTCTTTAAATCAATGTTGATATCAATTTGTTATCTCTCTAGGGGTTAATTATGAGCAATTATCTCTTTATTCGTTCATTTTTCTGTGCATATCTATGATTAAGAACTCAATGACCCTTCAATATTGAGCAATCATTTAGGCTTCACGCATAAAACACCATTCACTGGTTTAAAGTTTATTCATTTATTTATGAAAATCTGTCATTATGTACTCAGTGATCACTGGAGTTTTGAGCTTCCATCGTGCCAGACCAACACATCATCGAATACACTTACTTCCTTAACTGTTAAGCTAGGAAATTAAATGATAATTCATCACTTAATTAAAGAATTTAAAATACAGGTAATGTTATGGACGATAAGTCTCTTTTGGAATCAGATTTTGGGAGTTGATGTAACATCATCTCATTACTTCATCATTTAGCTATACAAAGAGATCTTTACATCAGCGATATGTTTAGGAGTTTGGCGCAATTTCATAATTGTTAATATAAAATGCCTACTATTTATTATCATGTTAATTTATTATCAATTTAATTTATCATCAATTTAATTTTGGCATTGGCCCAGGCCCTGGCCCTGGCCCTGGCCCTGGCCCTGGCCCTGGCCCTGGCCCTGGCCCTGGCCCTGGCCCTGGCCCTGGCCCTGGACCTGGCCCTGGACCTGGCCCTGGACCTGGCCCTGGCCCTGGCTGTTCTGGACCAATGCAAATCTAAACAATGCCGAGAAACCATGGGATCAACCTCCTCTAAAAGGCAGAGAATGAAGAGGGATTATTTTATTTTCAAAAAAGAGGAAAGGTTTATGGTAGAGGCGATTAATTGTATTGTATCCATTCTAGGAATTAGAAAATTGAAGCATAGAAAAACGGGTTAAAATACTCATCATTGTACTTGAATGGCATTATGATGCTTTCGTTTTCACGCTTATGGCACAATAGACCTGTTGTAGCTTGAGAGACTGGTAAATATATAGAACCCAAAAGAAAGAGCCCAGCTTTGTTTTTGTGAGAAACTCAGTGAGGCTGTAAGGTTAGTTCATCTTTAGGTATGCTCCTTTTAGCATGTGGGAGGGGCACTAGAATGTGACAGAATATTGGTTCATAAATGTTGCCTGGCAACCCTGCTTGCATTCTGTATTCTGTTATCATGGGCCAAGTACCAGAGAGCAGCTTCGAGAAAGTGTTATCATGGGACATTACAGTCTCCCAAGATAACTATCTCCTAAATCTTTCAATGACAGCATTTGATTCCCCTAAGCAAGTCATAGCCAAATCTCTGGAAGTTTGCCTACAGCTTTTACTGGTCATCAAATTCTAGGTTTCCTAATTATCAGAGAACATTCAATTTCTTCTGTTTATGAATTCTCTCTCTCCTAAGAATTAATTCTATGGAAACAAAGATAATAAGACTCACAGTTATTCATCAAAAGGTGAGTTTGTCATTGTTAACTTCCTTCAGGATGGTGATAATCCATTTGTTAGAGTAGACTTAGGGATTATTGGATTGCAGTCCATTTCTTTTGAGGCAGCTGTCCAACATGAAATATGTAGGATCTTCTAAAAACCCTGCATACACAATGACCTTTCAGCATTTAAACATTTCACGACTCTGCTCTCCGATTAAATAAGGGATGAACCTGGGAGTTTCCCACAATCATGTGGGAGTCAGTGAGAGTCAATTTTGTCGAGTATGGCAGACCATTTCATCATCTGATTATGTTGTCATTTGATTATTAAAATAGGACATTAGATAATCCATGATCAGTGGATTCCACGATGTGGGAAACAATTACTATGGACCATCTAAATATCAATTTTGTAGTTAAAATATTTAAATTAATCACGACAGCATCGTTCAAGAGCCTGGTTTGGAGCCACCTTAGGGAAGTAGATGATGTTACGTGAACTCATTGTTAGATTATTTAACTATATAAAACAATGATTATATCATCCATGACACCTGCAATCTGGTGCCGCAGATCATCTAATTACATAATTAAAGTATTTAAATTGACAGTCTGTGTTAATACCCAAGATAATGTAAATATTTGTATGGTTATGTAAACAACAACCCTCCATTCCATGAAGAGACCTGTAAAGCTCCCCTTGTGGAGATAATTTGCAATATCTTCACATTTTATGATTCATTGACTCAATTGATGATGATGACATCCTTCATGACTGGAGTCTGGCCATGCTTCCCTGCCAGTAAAATGCCACATCTCCTATTTATTGTGACAATTAGCTATTGCTGACTTATTTAATTCTTTAAATTATATAAGCGACAGACAATGCCATCACCGATTACGATTAGTGTGCAAATTTCTATCAGGGACAAGGATAGGAAAGATTTAGACATGGGCAGAGCATTTTGTGAATGATCTATGCATCTCCCATAGTAAAAAGGATGCTGGATGATTGAGTCCAGAAGATTGCTTGGGGCCATTCGAGAAGTACAAGGAATTCACCAAGGCCGGCATGGTGGTCTGTGTGTTGACTACCTGCTTGTCCTCCACATCTTCACATCGGTTGTGATCTACCATGAGAAGAATTAGTGGCACTAGGAGGTCGGCACCATCTCCGAGACCTGGCAAAAGGATGACGACCCAGAACACGGAAGAACATCTCTCTCTCAGATATGCTGGTTATGCCCCAGCTGCAGCCATCTTTTTCAGCTGATAGCAACATCTTGGTTACTACTTGTAAGCCAGGAATGGGCCCATTATCTCAGAGTCTGCAGCACCACAACAGAGATTCAGGTGCTGGTGATGATGTCAGGCCAACAGAATTCATCATGCAAGACAGTAAGATTATCTGACGATTAACTTATGGCATTTTGAAAATCCTTGATGACAGCATACATTTCCATATCTGTCAAGTCTGCCCAGGATTGGAAGATACAAAAAAAGGTCAAAGACTTACATAGTTAAAGATGTAATTATTAAATTCTTTCATTATAAAATCTGTGATCCCTGAAGTTTGGTGCCACCTTGTGTGACTCAAGTGTGACAGACGATCTAACTATCTGATTATTTCATTATACAAATCTGTCTTTTTCTACTCCAGGAAGAGTGGAGTCTTGATCCACCATGTTGGTTTTAAATTGTCTCTTGTGATTTATTTCTTCCTCCTTCCTTCCTTCCTTCCTTCCTTCCTTCCTTCCTTCCTTTCTTTCTTTAAATCAATGTTGATATCGATTTGTTATCTCTCTAGGGGTTAATTATGAGCAATTATCTCTTTATTCATTCATTTTTTGTGCATATCTATGATTAAGAACTCAATGACCCTTCAATATTGAGCAATCATTTAGGCTTCACGCATAAAACACCATTCACTGGTTTAAAGTTTATTCATTTAATTATGAAAATCTGTCATTATGTATTCAGTGATCACTGGAGTTTTGAGCCTCCATCGTGCCAGACCAACACATCATCGAATACACTTACTTCCTTAACTGTTAATCTAGGAAATTAAATGATAATTCATCACTTAATTAAAGAATTTAAAATACAGGTAATGTTATGGACGATAAGTCTCTTTTGGAATCAGATTTTGGGAGTTGATGTAACATCATCTCATTACTTCATCATTTAGCTATATAAAGAGATCTTTACATCAGCGATATGTTTAGGACGTTGGTGCCATTTCATCAGTGTTAATATAATATGATCAAGTTAATTTATTATCAATTTAATTTATCATCAATTTAATTTTGGCCCCGGCCCTGGCCCTGGCCCTGGCCCTGGCCCTGGCCCTGGCCCTGGCCCTGGCCCTGGCCCTGGCCCTGGCCCTGGCCCTGGCCCTGGCCCTGGCCCTGGCCCTGGCCCTGGCCCTGGCTGTTCTGGACCAATGCAAATCTAAACAATGCTGAGAAACCATGGGATCAACCTCCTCTAAAAGGCAGAGAATGAAGAGGGATTATTTTATTTTCAAAAAAGAGGAAAGGTTTATGGTAGAGGCGATTAATTGTATTGTATCCATTCTAGGAATTAGAAAATTGAAGCATAGAAAAACGGGTTAAAATACTCATCATTGTACTTGAATGGCATTATGATGCTTTCGTTTTCACGCTTATGGCACAATAGACCTGTTGTAGCTTGAGAGACGGGTAAATATATAGAACCCAAAAGAAAGAGCCCAGCTTTGTTTTTGTGAGAAACTCAGTGAGGCTGTAAGGTTAGTTCATCTTTAGGTATGCTCCTTTTAGCATGTGGGAGGGGCACTAGAATGTGACAGAATATTGGTTCATAAATGTTGCCTGGCAACCCTGCTTGCATTCTGTATTCTGTTATCATGGGCCAAGTACCAGAGAGCAGCTTCGAGAAAGTGTTATCATGGGACATTACAGTCTCCCAAGATAACTATCTCCTAAATCTTTCAATGACAGCATTTGATTCCCCTAAGCAAGTCATAGCCAAATCTCTGGAAGTTTGCCTACAGCTTTTACTGGTCATCAAATTCTAGGTTACCTAATTATCAGAGAACATTCAATTTCTTCTGTTTATGAATTCTCTCTCTCCTAAGAATTAATTCTATGGAAACAAAGATAATAAGACTCACAGTTATTCATCAAAAGGTGAGTTTGTCATTGTTAACTTCCTTCAGGATGGTGATAATCCATTTGTTAGAGTAGACTTAGGGATTATTGGATTGCAGTCCATTTCTTTTGAGGCAGCTGTCCAACATGAAATATGTAGGATCTTCTAAAAACCCTGCATACACAATGACCTTTCAGCATTTAAACATTTCACGACTCTGCTCTCCGATTAAATAAGGGATGAACCTGGGAGTTTCCCACAATCATGTGGGAGTCAGTGAGAGTCAATTGTGTCGAGTATGGCAGACCATTTCATCATCTGATTATGTTGTCATTTGATTATTAAAATAGGACATTAGATAATCCATGATCAGTGGATTCCACGATGTGGGAAACAATTACTATGGACCATCTAAATATCAATTTTGTAGTTAAAATATTTAAATTAATCACGACAGCATCGTTCAAGAGCCTGGTTTGGAGCCACCTTAGGGAAGTAGATGATGTTACGTGAACTCATTGTTAGATTATTTAACTATATAAAACAATGATTATATCATCCATGACACCTGCAATCTGGTGCCGCAGATCATCTAATTACATAATTAAAGTATTTAAATTGACAGTCTGTGTTAATACCCAAGATAATGTAAATATTTGTATGGTTATGTAAACAACAACCCTCCATTCCATGAAGAGACCTGTAAAGCTCCCCTTGTGGAGATAATTTGCAATATCTTCACATTTTATGATTCATTGACTCAATTGATGATGATGACATCCTTCATGACTGGAGTCTGGCCATGCTTCCCTGCCAGTAAAATGCCACATCTCCTATTTATTGTGACAATTAGCTATTGCTGACTTATTTAATTCTTTAAATTATATAAGCGACAGACAATGCCATCACCGATTACGATTAGTGTGCAAATTTCTATCAGGGACAAGGTTAGGAAAGATTTAGACATGGGCAGAGCATTTTGTGAATGATCTATGCATCTCCCATAGTAAAAAGGATGCTGGATGATTGAGTCCAGAAGATTGCTTGGGGCCATTCGAGAAGTACAAGGAATTCACCAAGGCCGGCATGGTGGTCTGTGTGTTGACTACCTGCTTGTCCTCCACATCTTCACATCGGTTGTGATCTACCATGAGAAGAATTAGTGGCACTAGGAGGTCGGCACCATCTCCGAGACCTGGCAAAAGGATGACGACCCAGAACACGGAAGAACATCTCTCTCTCAGATATGCTGGTTATGCCCCAGCTGCAGCCATCTTTTTCAGCTGATAGCAACATCTTGGTTACTACTTGTAAGCCAGGAATGGGCCCATTATCTCAGAGTCTGCAGCACCACAACAGAGATTCAGGTGCTGGTGATGATGTCAGGCCAACAGAATTCATCATGCAAGACAGTAAGATTATCTGACGATTAACTTATGGCATTTTAAAAATCCTTGATGACAGCATACATTTCCATATCTGTCAAGTCTGCCCAGGATTGGAAGATAAAAAAAAAGGTCAAAGACTTACATAGTTAAAGATGTAATTATTAAATTCTTTCATTATAAAATCTGTGATCCCTGAAGTTTGGTGCCACCTTGTGTGACTCAAGTGTGACAGACGATCTAACTATCTGATTATTTCATTATACAAATCTGTCTTTTTCTACTCCAGGAAGAGTGGAGTCTTGATCCACCATGTTGGTTTTAAATTGTCTCTTGTGATTTATTTCTTTCCTCCTTCCTTCCTTCCTTCCTTCCTTCCTTCCTTCCTTCCTTTCTTTCTTTCTTTAAATCAATGTTGATATCGATTTGTTATCTCTCTAGGGGTTAATTATGAGCAATTATCTCTTTATTCATTCATTTTTTTTGTGCATATCTATGATTAAGAACTCAATGACCCTTCAATATTGAGCAATCATTTAGGCTTCACGCATAAAACACCATTCACTGGTTTAAAGTTTATTCATTTAATTATGAAAATCTGTCATTATGTATTCAGTGATCACTGGAGTTTTGAGCCTCCATCGTGCCAGACCAACACATCATCGAATACACTTACTTACTTAACTGTTAAGCTAGGAAATTAAATGATAATTCATCACTTAATTAAAGAATTTAAAATACAGGTAATGTTATGGACGATAAGTCTCTTTTGGTATCAGATTTTGGGAGTTGATGTAACATCATCTCATTACTTCATCATTTAGCTATATAACGAGATCTTTACATCAGCGATATGTTTAGGACGTTGGTGCCATTTCATCAGTGTTAATATAAAATGCCTACTATTATTATCAAGTTAATTTATTATCAATTTAATTTACCATCAATTTAATTTTGGGGCCCGGCGGCCGGCCCTGGCCCGGCCGGCCCTGGCCGGCCCGGCCCTGGCCCTGGCCCTGGCCCCTGGCCCTGGCCCTGGCCCTGGCCCTGGCCCTGGCCCTGGCTGTTCTGGACCAATGCAAATCTAAACAATGCCGAGAAACCATGGGATCAAGCTCCTCTAAAAGGCAGAGAATGAAGAGGGATTATTTTATTTTCAAAAAAGAGGAAAGGTTTATGGTAGAGGCGATTAATTGTATTGTATCCATTCTAGGAATTAGAAAATTGAAGCATAGAAAAACGGGTTAAAATACTCATCATTGTACTTGAATGGCATTATGATGCTTTCGTTTTCACGCTTATGGCACAATAGACCTGTTGTAGCTTGAGAGACGGGTAAATATATAGAACCCAAAAGAAAGAGCCCAGCTTTGTTTTTGTGAGAAACTCAGTGAGGCTGTAAGGTTAGTTCAGCTTTAGGTATGCTCCTTTTAGCATGTGGGAGGGGCACTAGAATGTGACAGAATATTGGTTCATAAATGTTGCCTGGCAACCCTGCTTGCATTCTGTATTCTGTTATCATGGGCCAAGTACCAGAGAGCAGCTTCGAGAAAGTGTTATCATGGGACATTACAGTCTCCCAAGATAACTATCTCCTAAATCTTTCAATGACAGCATTTGATTCCCCTAAGCAACTCATAGCCAAATCTCTGGAAGTTTGCCTACAGCTTTTACTGGTCATCAAATTCTAGGTTACCTAATTATCAGAGAACATTCAATTTCTTCTGTTTATGAATTCTCTCTCTCCTAAGAATTAATTCTATGGAAACAAAGATAATAAGACTCACAGTTATTCATCAAAAGGTGAGTTTGTCATTGTTAACTTCCTTCAGGATGGTGATAATCCATTTGTTAGAGTAGACTTAGGGATTATTGGATTGCAGTCCATTTCTTTTGAGGCAGCTGTCCAACATGAAATATGTAGGATCTTCTAAAAACCCTGCATACACAATGACCTTTCAGCATTTAAACATTTCACGACTCTGCTCTCCGATTAAATAAGGGATGAACCTGGGAGTTTCCCACAATCATGTGGGAGTCAGTGAGAGTCAATTGTGTCGAGTATGGCAGACCATTTCATCACCTGATTATGTTGTCATTTGATTATTAAAATAGGACATTAGATAATCCATGATCAGTGGATTCCACGATGTGGGAAACAATTACTATGGACCATCTAAATATCAATTTTGTAGTTAAAATATTTAAATTAATCACGACAGCATCGTTCAAGAGCCTGGTTTGGAGCCACCTTAGGGAAGTAGATGATGTTACGTGAAATCATTTTTAGATTATTTAACTATATAAAACAATGATTATATCATCCATGACACCTGCAATCTGGTGCCGCAGATCATCTAATTACATAATTAAAGTATTTAAATTGACAGTCTGTGTTAATACCCAAGATAATGTAAATATTTGTATGGTTATGTAAACAACAACCCTCCATTCCATGAAGAGACCTGTAAAGCTCCCCTTGTGGAGATAATTTGCAATATCTTCACATTTTATGATTCATTGACTCAATTGATGATGATGACATCCTTCATGACTGGAGCCTGGCCATGCTTCCCTGCCAGTAAAATGCCACATCTCCTATTTATTGTGACAATTAGCTATTGCTGACTTATTTAATTCTTTAAATTATATAAGCGACAGACAATGCCATCACCGATTACGATTAGTGTGCAAATTTCTATCAGGGACAAGGTTAGGAAAGATTTAGACATGGGCAGAGCATTTTGTGAATGATCTATGCATCTCCCATAGTAAAAAGGATGCTGGATGATTGAGTCCAGAAGATTGCTTGGGGCCATTCGAGAAGTACAAGGAATTCACCAAGGCCGGCATGGTGGTCTGTGTGTTGACTACCTGCTTGTCCTCCACATCTTCACATCGGTTGTGATCTACCATGAGAAGAATTAGTGGCACTAGGAGGTCGGCACCATCTCCGAGACCTGGCAAAAGGATGACGACCCAGAACACGGAAGAACATCTCTCTCTCAGATATGCTGGTTATGCCCCAGCTGCAGCCATCTTTTTCAGCTGATAGCAACATCTTGGTTACTACTTGTAAGCCAGGAATGGGCCCATTATCTCAGAGTCTGCAGCACCACAACAGAGATTCAGGTGCTGGTGATGATGTCAGGCCAACAGAATTCATCATGCAAGACAGTAAGATTATCTGACGATTAACTTATGGCATTTTAAAAATCCTTGATGACAGCATACATTTACATATCTGTCAAGTCTGCCCAGGATTGGAAGATACAAAAAAAGGTCAAAGACTTACATAGTTAAAGATGTAATTATTAAATTCTTTCATTATAAAATCTGTGATCCCTGAAGTTTGGTGCCACCTTGTGTGACTCAAGTGTGACAGACGATCTAACTATCTGATTATTTCATTATACAAATCTGTCTTTTTCTACTCCAGGAAGAGTGGAGTCTTGATCCACCATGTTGGTTTTAAATTGTCTCTTGTGATTTATTTCTTTCCTCCTTCCTTCCTTCCTTCCTTCCTTCCTTCCTTCCTTCCTTTCTTTCTTTAAATCAATGTTGATATCGATTTGTTATCTCTCTAGGGGTTAATTATGAGCAATTATCTCTTTATTCATTCATTTTTTTGTGCATATCTATGATTAAGAACTCAATGACCCTTCAATATTGAGCAATCATTTAGGCTTCACGCATAAAACACCATTCACTGGTTTAAAGTTTATTCATTTAATTATGAAAATCTGTCATTATGTATTCAGTGATCACTGGAGTTTTGAGCCTCCATCGTGCCAGACCAACACATCATCGAATACACTTACTTACTTAACTGTTAAGCTAGGAAATTAAATGATAATTCATCACTTAATTAAAGAATTTAAAATACAGGTAATGTTATGGACGATAAGTCTCTTTTGGTATCAGATTTTGGGAGTTGATGTAACATCATCTCATTACTTCATCATTTAGCTATATGAAGAGATCTTTACATCAGCGATATGTTTAGGACGTTGGTGCCATTTCATCAGTGTTAATATAAAATGCCTACTATTATTATCAAGTTAATTTATTATCAATTTAATTTACCATCAATTTAATTTTGGCCCTGGCCCTGGCCCTGGCCCTGGCTCTGGCCCTGGCCCTGGCCCTGGCCCTGGCCCTGGCCCTGGCCCTGGCCCTGGCCCTGGCCCTGGCCCTGGCCCTGGCCCTGGCCCTGGCCCTGGCCCTGGCCCTGGCTGTTCTGGACCAATGCAAATCTAAACAATGCCGAGAAACCATGGGATCAAGCTCCTCTAAAAGGCAGAGAATGAAGAGGGATTATTTTATTTTCAAAAAAGAGGAAAGGTTTATGGTAGAGGCGATTAATTGTATTGTATCCATTCTAGGAATTAGAAAATTGAAGCATAGAAAAACGGGTTAAAATACTCATCATTGTACTTGAATGGCATTATGATGCTTTCGTTTTCACGCTTATGGCACAATAGACCTGTTGTAGCTTGAGAGACGGGTAAATATATAGAACCCAAAAGAAAGAGCCCAGCTTTGTTTTTGTGAGAAACTCAGTGAGGCTGTAAGGTTAGTTCATCTTTAGGTATGCTCCTTTTAGCATGTGGGAGGGGCACTAGAATGTGACAGAATATTGGTTCATAAATGTTGCCTGGCAACCCTGCTTGCATTCTGTATTCTGTTATCATGGGCCAAGTACCAGAGAGCAGCTTCGAGAAAGTGTTATCATGGGACATTACAGTCTCCCAAGATAACTATCTCCTAAATCTTTCAATGACAGCATTTGATTCCCCTAAGCAAGTCATAGCCAAATCTCTGGAAGTTTGCCTACAGCTTTTACTGGTCATCAAATTCTAGGTTACCTAATTATCAGAGAACATTCAATTTCTTCTGTTTATGAATTCTCTCTCTCCTAAGAATTAATTCTATGGAAACAAAGATAATAAGACTCACAGTTATTCATCAAAAGGTGAGTTTGTCATTGTTAACTTCCTTCAGGATGGTGATAATCCATTTGTTAGAGTAGACTTAGGGATTATTGGATTGCAGTCCATTTCTTTTGAGGCAGCTGTCCAACATGAAATATGTAGGATCTTCTAAAAACCCTGCATACACAATGACCTTTCAGCATTTAAACATTTCACGACTCTGCTCTCCGATTAAATAAGGGATGAACCTGGGAGTTTCCCACAATCATGTGGGAGTCAGTGAGAGTCAATTGTGTCGAGTATGGCAGACCATTTCATCATCTGATTATGTTGTCATTTGATTATTAAAATAGGACATTAGATAATCCATGATCAGTGGATTCCACGATGTGGGAAACAATTACTATGGACCATCTAAATATCAATTTTGTAGTTAAAATATTTAAATTAATCACGACAGCATCGTTCAAGAGCCTGGTTTGGAGCCACCTTAGGGAAGTAGATGATGTTACGTGAACTCATTGTTAGATTATTTAACTATATAAAACAATGATTATATCATCCATGACACCTGCAATCTGGTGCCGCAGATCATCTAATTACATAATTAAAGTATTTAAATTGACAGTCTGTGTTAATACCCAAGATAATGTAAATATTTGTATGGTTATGTAAACAACAACCCTCCATTCCATGAAGAGACCTGTAAAGCTCCCCTTGTGGAGATAATTTGCAATATCTTCACATTTTATGATTCATTGACTCAATTGATGATGATGACATCCTTCATGACTGGAGTCTGGCCATGCTTCCCTGCCAGTAAAATGCCACATCTCCTATTTATTGTGACAATTAGCTATTGCTGACTTATTTAATTCTTTAAATTATATAAGCGACAGACAATGCCATCACCGATTACGATTAGTGTGCAAATTTCTATCAGGGACAAGGTTAGGAAAGATTTAGACATGGGCAGAGCATTTTGTGAATGATCTATGCATCTCCCATAGTAAAAAGGATGCTGGATGATTGAGTCCAGAAGATTGCTTGGGGCCATTCGAGAAGTACAAGGAATTCACCAAGGCCGGCATGGTGGTCTGTGTGTTGACTACCTGCTTGTCCTCCACATCTTCACATCGGTTGTGATCTACCATGAGAAGAATTAGTGGCACTAGGAGGTCGGCACCATCTCCGAGACCTGGCAAAAGGATGACGACCCAGAACACGGAAGAACATCTCTCTCTCAGATATGCTGGTTATGCCCCAGCTGCAGCCATCTTTTTCAGCTGATAGCAACATCTTGGTTACTACTTGTAAGCCAGGAATGGGCCCATTATCTCAGAGTCTGCAGCACCACAACAGAGATTCAGGTGCTGGTGATGATGTCAGGCCAACAGAATTCATCATGCAAGACAGTAAGATTATCTGACGATTAACTTATGGCATTTTAAAAATCCTTGATGACAGCATACATTTCCATATCTGTCAAGTCTGCCCAGGATTGGAAGATACAAAAAAAGGTCAAAGACTTACATAGTTAAAGATGTAATTATTAAATTCTTTCATTATAAAATCTGTGATCCCTGAAGTTTGGTGCCACCTTGTGTGACTCAAGTGTGACAGACGATCTAACTATCTGATTATTTCATTATACAAATCTGTCTTTTTCTACTCCAGGAAGAGTGGAGTCTTGATCCACCATGTTGGTTTTAAATTGTCTCTTGTGATTTATTTCTTTCCTCCTTCCTTCCTTCCTTCCTTCCTTCCTTCCTTCCCTTTCTTTCTTTCTTTAAATCAATGTTGATATCGATTTGTTATCTCTCTAGGGGTTAATTATGAGCAATTATCTCTTTATTCATTCATTTTTTTGTGCATATCTATGATTAAGAACTCAATGACCCTTCAATATTGAGCAATCATTTAGGCTTCACGCATAAAACACCATTCACTGGTTTAAAGTTTATTCATTTATTTATGAAAATCTGTCATTATGTACTCAGTGATCACTGGAGTTTTGAGCCTCCATCGTGCCAGACCATCACATCATCGAATACACTTACTTCCTTAACTGTTAAGCTAGGAAATTAAATGATAATTCATCACTTAATTAAAGAATTTAAAATACAGGTAATGTTATGGACGATAAGTCTCTTTTGGAATCAGATTTTGGGAGTTGATGTAACATCA
Source organism: Phodopus roborovskii (assembly GCF_943737965.1). Lineage (NCBI taxonomy): Eukaryota > Metazoa > Chordata > Mammalia > Rodentia > Cricetidae > Phodopus > Phodopus roborovskii. The sequence continues at coordinate 143,427 of NW_026125748.1, forward strand.
TCTCATTACTTCATCATTTAGCTATATAAAGAGATCTTTACATCAGCGATATGTTTAGGACGTTGGTGCCATTTCATCAGTGTTAATATAAAATGCCTACTATTATTATCAAGTTAATTTATTATCAATTTAATTTATCATCAATTTAATTTTTGGCCCGGCCCTGGCCCTGGCCCCTGGCCCTGGCCCTGGCCCTGGCCCTGGCCCTGGCCCTGGCCGCCCTGGCCCTGGCCCTGGGCCCTGGCCCTGGCCCTGGCCCCTGGCTGTTCTGGACCAATGCAAATCTAAACAATGCCGAGAAACCATGGGATCAAGCTCCTCTAAAAGGCAGAGAATGAAGAGGGATTATTTTATTTTCAAAAAAGAGGAAAGGTTTATGGTAGAGGCGATTAATTGTATTGTATCCATTCTAGGAATTAGAAAATTGAAGCATAGAAAAACGGGTTAAAATACTCATCATTGTACTTGAATGGCATTATGATGCTTTCGTTTTCACGCTTATGGCACAATAGACCTGTTGTAGCTTGAGAGACGGGTAAATATATAGAACCCAAAAGAAAGAGCCCAGCTTTGTTTTTGTGAGAAACTCAGTGAGGCTGTAAGGTTAGTTCATCTTTAGGTATGCTCCTTTTAGCATGTGGGAGGGGCACTAGAATGTGACAGAATATTGGTTCATAAATGTTGCCTGGCAACCCTGCTTGCATTCTGTATTCTGTTATCATGGGCCAAGTACCAGAGAGCAGCTTCGAGAAAGTGTTATCATGGGACATTACAGTCTCCCAAGATAACTATCTCCTAAATCTTTCAATGACAGCATTTGATTCCCCTAAGCAAGTCATAGCCAAATCTCTGGAAGTTTGCCTACAGCTTTTACTGGTCATCAAATTCTAGGTTACCTAATTATCAGAGAACATTCAATTTCTTCTGTTTATGAACTCTCTCTCTCTCCTAAGAATTAATTCTATGGAAACAAAGATAATAAGACTCACAGTTATTCATCAAAAGGTGAGTTTGTCATTGTTAACTTCCTTCAGGATGGTGATAATCCATTTGTTAGAGTAGACTTAGGGATTATTGGATTGCAGTCCATTTCTTTTGAGGCAGCTGTCCAACATGAAATATGTAGGATCTTCTAAAAACCCTGCATACACAATGACCTTTCAGCATTTAAACATTTCACGACTCTGCTCTCCGATTAAATAAGGGATGAACCTGGGAGTTTCCCACAATCATGTGGGAGTCAGTGAGAGTCAATTGTGTCGAGTATGGCAGACCATTTCATCATCTGATTATGTTGTCATTTGATTATTAAAATAGGACATTAGATAATCCATGATCAGTGGATTCCACGATGTGGGAAACAATTACTATGGACCATCTAAATATCAATTTTGTAGTTAAAATATTTAAATTAATCACGACAGCATCGTTCAAGAGCCTGGTTTGGAGCCACCTTAGGGAAGTAGATGATGTTACATGAACTCATTGTTAGATTATTTAACTATATAAAACAATGATTATATCATCCATGACACCTGCAATCTGGTGCCGCAGATCATCTAATTACATAATTAAAGTATTTAAATTGACAGTCTGTGTTAATACCCAAGATAATGTAAATATTTGTATGGTTATGTAAACAACAACCCTCCATTCCATGAAGAGACCTGTAAAGCTCCCCTTGTGGAGATAATTTGCAATATCTTCACATTTTATGATTCATTGACTCAATTGATGATGATGACATCCTTCATGACTGGAGTCTGGCCATGCTTCCCTGCCAGTAAAATGCCACATCTCCTATTTATTGTGACAATTAGCTATTGCTGACTTATTTAATTCTTTAAATTATATAAGCGACAGACAATGCCATCACCGATTACGATTAGTGTGCAAATTTCTATCAGGGACAAGGTTAGGAAAGATTTAGACATGGGCAGAGCATTTTGTGAATGATCTATGCATCTCCCATAGTAAAAAGGATGCTGGATGATTGAGTCCAGAAGATTGCTTGGGGCCATTCGAGAAGTACAAGGAATTCACCAAGGCCGGCATGGTGGTCTGTGTGTTGACTACCTGCTTGTCCTCCACATCTTCACATCGGTTGTGATCTACCATGAGAAGAATTAGTGGCACTAGGAGGTCGGCACCATCTCCGAGACCTGGCAAAAGGATGACGACCCAGAACACGGAAGAACATCTCTCTCTCAGATATGCTGGTTATGCCCCAGCTGCAGCCATCTTTTTCAGCTGATAGCAACATCTTGGTTACTACTTGTAAGCCAGGAATGGGCCCATTATCTCAGAGTCTGCAGCACCACAACAGAGATTCAGGTGCTGGTGATGATGTCAGGCCAACAGAATTCATCATGCAAGACAGTAAGATTATCTGACGATTAACTTATGGCATTTTAAAAATCCTTGATGACAGCATACATTTCCATATCTGTCAAAGACTTACATAGTTAAAGATGTAATTATTAAATTCTTTCATTATAAAATCTGTGATCCCTGAAGTTTGGTGCCACCTTGTGTGACTCAAGTGTGACAGACGATCTAACTATCTGATTATTTCATTATACAAATCTGTCTTTTTCTACTCCAGGAAGAGTGGAGTCTTGATCCACCATGTTGGTTTTAAATTGTCTCTTGTGATTTATTTCTTTCCTCCTTCCTACTTCCTTCCTTCCTTCCTTCCTTCCTTCCTTTCTTTCTTTCTTTAAATCAATGTTGATATCGATTTGTTATCTCTCTAGGGGTTAATTATGAGCAATTATCTCTTTATTCATTCATTTTTTTGTGCATATCTATGATTAAGAACTCAATGACCCTTCAATATTGAGCAATCATTTAGGCTTCACGCATAAAACACCATTCACTGGTTTAAAGTTTATTCATTTATTTATGAAAATCTGTCATTATGTACTCAGTGATCACTGGAGTTTTGAGCCTCCATCGTGCCAGACCATCACATCATCGAATACACTTACTTCCTTAACTGTTAAGCTAGGAAATTAAATGATAATTCATCACTTAATTAAAGAATTTAAAATACAGGTAATGTTATGGACGATAAGTCTCTTTTGGAATCAGATTTTGGGAGTTGATGTAACATCATCTCATTACTTCATCATTTAGCTATATAAAGAGATCTTTACATCAGCGATATGTTTAGGACGTTGGTGCCATTTCATCAGTGTTAATATAAAATGCCTACTATTATTATCAAGTTAATTTATTATCAATTTAATTTATCATCAATTTAATTTTTTGGCCCTGGCCCTGGCCCTGGCCCTGGCCCTGGCCCTGGCCCTGGCCCTGGCCCTGGCCCTGGCCCTGGCTGTTTTGGACCAATGCAAATCTAAACAATTCCGAGAAACCATGGGATCAAGCTCCTCTAGAAGGCAGAGAATGAAGAGGGATTATTTTATTTTCAAAAAAGAGGAAAGGTTTATGGTACAGGCGATTACTTGTATTGTATCCATTCTAGGAATTAGAAAATTGAAGCATAGAAAAACGGGTTAAAATACTCATCATTGTACTTGAATGGCATTATGATGCTTTCGTTTTCACGCTTATGGCACAATAGACCTGTTGTAGCTTGAGAGACGGGTAAATATATAGAACCCAAAAGAAAGAGCCCAGCTTTGTTTTTGTGAGAAACTCAGTGAGGCTGTAAGGTTAGTTCATCTTTAGGTATGCTCCTTTTAGCATGTGGGAGGGGCACTAGAATGTGACAGAATATTGGTTCATAAATGTTGCCTGGCAACCCTGCTTGCATTCTGTATTCTGTTATCATGGGCCAAGTACCAGAGAGCAGCTTCGAGAAAGTGTTATCATGGGACATTACAGTCTCCCAAGATAACTATCTCCTAAATCTTTCAATGACAGCATTTGATTCCCCTAAGCAAGTCATAGCCAAATCTCTGGAAGTTTGCCTACAGCTTTTACTGGTCATCAAATTCTAGGTTACCTAATTATCAGAGAACATTCAATTTCTTCTGTTTATGAATTCTCTCTCTCCTAAGAATTAATTCTATGGAAACAAAGATAATAAGACTCACAGTTATTCATCAAAAGGTGAGTTTGTCATTGTTAACTTCCTTCAGGATGGTGATAATCCATTTGTTAGAGTAGACTTAGGGATTATTGGATTGCAGTCCATTTCTTTTGAGGCAGCTGTCCAACATGAAATATGTAGGATCTTCTAAAAACCCTGCATACACAATGACCTTTCAGCATTTAAACATTTCACGACTCTGCTCTCCGATTAAATAAGGGATGAACCTGGGAGTTTCCCACAATCATGTGGGAGTCAGTGAGAGTCAATTGTGTCGAGTATGGCAGACCATTTCATCATCTGATTATGTTGTCATTTGATTATTAAAATAGGACATTAGATAATCCATGATCAGTGGATTCCACGATGTGGGAAACAATTACTATGGACCATCTAAATATCAATTTTGTAGTTAAAATATTTAAATTAATCACGACAGCATCGTTCAAGAGCCTGGTTTGGAGCCACCTTAGGGAAGTAGATGATGTTACATGAACTCATTGTTAGATTATTTAACTATATAAAACAATGATTATATCATCCATGACACCTGCAATCTGGTGCCGCAGATCATCTAATTACATAATTAAAGTATTTAAATTGACAGTCTGTGTTAATACCCAAGATAATGTAAATATTTGTATGGTTATGTAAACAACAACCCTCCATTCCATGAAGAGACCTGTAAAGCTCCCCTTGTGGAGATAATTTGCAATATCTTCACATTTTATGATTCATTGACTCAATTGATGATGATGACATCCTTCATGACTGGAGTCTGGCCATGCTTCCCTGCCAGTAAAATGCCACATCTCCTATTTATTGTGACAATTAGCTATTGCTGACTTATTTAATTCTTTAAATTATATAAGCGACAGACAATGCCATCACCGATTACGATTAGTGTGCAAATTTCTATCAGGGACAAGGTTAGGAAAGATTTAGACATGGGCAGAGCATTTTGTGAATGATCTATGCATCTCCCATAGTAAAAAGGATGCTGGATGATTGAGTCCAGAAGATTGCTTGGGGCCATTCGAGAAGTACAAGGAATTCACCAAGGCCGGCATGGTGGTCTGTGTGTTGACTACCTGCTTGTCCTCCACATCTTCACATCGGTTGTGATCTACCATGAGAAGAATTAGTGGCACTAGGAGGTCGGCACCATCTCCGAGACCTGGCAAAAGGATGACGACCCAGAACACGGAAGAACATCTCTCTCTCAGATATGCTGGTTATGCCCCAGCTGCAGCCATCTTTTTCAGCTGATAGCAACATCTTGGTTACTACTTGTAAGCCAGGAATGGGCCCATTATCTCAGAGTCTGCAGCACCACAACAGAGATTCAGGTGCTGGTGATGATGTCAGGCCAACAGAATTCATCATGCAAGACAGTAAGATTATCTGACGATTAACTTATGGCATTTTAAAAATCCTTGATGACAGCATACATTTACATATCTGTCAAGTCTGCCCAGGATTGGAAGATACAAAAAAAGGTCAAAGACTTACATAGTTAAAGATGTAATTATTAAATTCTTTCATTATAAAATCTGTGATCCCTGAAGTTTGGTGCCACCTTGTGTGACTCAAGTGTGACAGACGATCTAACTATCTGATTATTTCATTATACAAATCTGTCTTTTTCTACTCCAGGAAGAGTGGAGTCTTGATCCACCATGTTGGTTTTAAATTGTCTCTTGTGATTTATGTCTTTCCTCCTTCCTTACTTACTTCATTCCTTCCTTCCTTCCATCCTTTATTTCTTTCTTTAAATCAATGTTTATATTGATTTGTTATCTCTCTAGGGGTTAGTTATGAGCAATTATCTCTTTATTCATTCATTTTTTTGTGCATATCTATGATTAAGAACTCAATGACCCTTCAATATTGAGCAATCATTTAGGCTTCACGCATAAAACACCATTCACTGGTTTAAAGTTTATTCATTTATTTATGAAAATCTGTCATTATGTACTCAGTGATCACTGGAGTTTTGAGCCTCCATCGTGCCAGACCATCACATCATCGAATACACTTACTTCCTTAACTGTTAAGCTAGGAAATTAAATGATAATTCATCACTTAATTAAAGAATTTAAAATACAGGTAATGTTATGGACGATAAGTCTCTTTTGGAATCAGATTTTGGGAGTTGATGTAACATCATCTCATTACTTCATCATTTAGCTATATAACGAGATCTTTACATCAGCGATATGTTTAGGACGTTGGTGCCATTTCATCAGTGTTAATATAAAATGCCTACTATTTATTATCAAGTTAATTTATTATCAATTTAATTTACCATCAATTTAATTTTGGCCCTGGCCCTGGCCCTGGCCCTGGCCCTGGCCCTGGCCCTGGCCCGGCCCTGGCCCTGGCCCTGGCCCTGGCCCTGGCCCTGGCCCTGGCCCTGGCCCTGGCTGTTCTGGACCAATGCAAATCTAAACAATGCCGAGAAACCATGGGATCAAGCTCCTCTAAAAGGCAGAGAATGAAGAGGGATTATTTTATTTTCAAAAAAGAGGAAAGGTTTATGGTAGAGGCGATTAATTGTATTGTATCCATTCTAGGAATTAGAAAATTGAAGCATAGAAAAACGGGTTAAAATACTCATCATTGTACTTGAATGGCATTATGATGCTTTCGTTTTCACGCTTATGGCACAATAGACCTGTTGTAGCTTGAGAGACGGGTAAATATATAGAACCCAAAAGAAAGAGCCCAGCTTTGTTTTTGTGAGAAACTCAGTGAGGCTGTAAGGTTAGTTCATCTTTAGGTATGCTCCTTTTAGCATGTGGGAGGGGCACTAGAATGTGACAGAATATTGGTTCATAAATGTTGCCTGGCAACCCTGCTTGCATTCTGTATTCTGTTATCATGGGCCAAGTACCAGAGAGCAGCTTCGAGAAAGTGTTATCATGGGACATTACAGTCTCCCAAGATAACTATCTCCTAAATCTTTCAATGACAGCATTTGATTCCCCTAAGCAAGTCATAGCCAAATCTCTGGAAGTTTGCCTACAGCTTTTACTGGTCATCAAATTCTAGGTTACCTAATTATCAGAGAACATTCAATTTCTTCTGTTTATGAATTCTCTCTCTCCTAAGAATTAATTCTATGGAAACAAAGATAATAAGACTCACAGTTATTCATCAAAAGGTGAGTTTGTCATTGTTAACTTCCTTCAGGATGGTGATAATCCATTTGTTAGAGTAGACTTAGGGATTATTGGATTGCAGTCCATTTCTTTTGAGGCAGCTGTCCAACATGAAATATGTAGGATCTTCTAAAAACCCTGCATACACAATGACATTTCAGCATTTAAACATTTCACGACTCTGCTCTCCGATTAAATAAGGGATGAACCTGGGAGTTTCCCACAATCATGTGGGAGTCAGTGAGAGTCAATTGTGTCGAGTATGGCAGACCATTTCATCATCTGATTATGTTGTCATTTGATTATTAAAATAGGACATTAGATAATCCATGATCAGTGGATTCCACGATGTGGGAAACAATTACTATGGACCATCTAAATATCAATTTTGTAGTTAAAATATTTAAATTAATCACGACAGCATCGTTCAAGAGCCTGGTTTGGAGCCACCTTAGGGAAGTAGATGATGTTACATGAACTCATTGTTAGATTATTTAACTATATAAAACAATGATTATATCATCCATGACACCTGCAATCTGGTGCCGCAGATCATCTAATTACATAATTAAAGTATTTAAATTGACAGTCTGTGTTAATACCCAAGATAATGTAAATATTTGTATGGTTATGTAAACAACAACCCTCCATTCCATGAAGAGACCTGTAAAGCTCCCCTTGTGGAGATAATTTGCAATATCTTCACATTTTATGATTCATTGACTCAATTGATGATGATGACATCCTTCATGACTGGAGTCTGGCCATGCTTCCCTGCCAGTAAAATGCCACATCTCCTATTTATTGTGACAATTAGCTATTGCTGACTTATTTAATTCTTTAAATTATATAAGCGACAGACAATGCCATCACCGATTACGATTAGTGTGCAAATTTCTATCAGGGACAAGGTTAGGAAAGATTTAGACATGGGCAGAGCATTTTGTGAATGATCTATGCATCTCCCATAGTAAAAAGGATGCTGGATGATTGAGTCCAGAAGATTGCTTGGGGCCATTCGAGAAGTACAAGGAATTCACCAAGGCCGGCATGGTGGTCTGTGTGTTGACTACCTGCTTGTCCTCCACATCTTCACATCGGTTGTGATCTACCATGAGAAGAATTAGTGGCACTAGGAGGTCGGCACCATCTCCGAGACCTGGCAAAAGGATGACGACCCAGAACACGGAAGAACATCTCTCTCTCAGATATGCTGGTTATGCCCCAGATGCAGCCATCTTTTTCAGCTGATAGCAACATCTTGGTTACTACTTGTAAGCCAGGAATGGGCCCATTATCTCAGAGTCTGCAGCACCACAACAGAGATTCAGGTGCTGGTGATGATGTCAGGCCAACAGAATTCATCATGCAAGACAGTAAGATTATCTGACGATTAACTTATGGCATTTTAAAAATCCTTGATGACAGCATACATTTCCATATCTGTCAAGTCTGCCCAGGATTGGAAGATACAAAAAAAGGTCAAAGACTTACATAGTTAAAGATGTAATTATTAAATTCTTTCATTATAAAATCTGTGATCCCTGAAGTTTGGTGCCACCTTGTGTGACTCAAGTGTGACAGACGATCTAACTATCTGATTATTTCATTATACAAATCTGTCTTTTTCTACTCCAGGAAGAGTGGAGTCTTGATCCACCATGTTGGTTTTAAATTGTCTCTTGTGATTTATTTCTTTCCTCCTTCCTTCCTTCCTTCCTTCCTTGCTTTTCTTTCTTTCTTTAAATCAATGTTGATATCGATTTGTTATCTCTCTAGGGGTTAATTATGAGCAATTATCTCTTTATTCATTCATTTTTTTGTGCATATCTATGATTAAGAACTCAATGACCCTTCAATATTGAGCAATCATTTAGGCTTCACGCATAAAACACCATTCACTGGTTTAAAGTTTATTCATTTAATTATGAAAATCTGTCATTATGTATTCAGTGATCACTGGAGTTTTGAGCCTCCATCGTGCCAGACCAACACATCATCGAATACACTTACTTCCTTAACTGTTAAGCTAGGAAATTAAATGATAATTCATCACTTAATTAAAGAATTTAAAATACAGGTAATGTTATGGACGATAAGTCTCTTTTGGAATCAGATTTTGGGAGTTGATGTAACATCATCTCATTACTTCATCATTTAGCTATATAAAGAGATCTTTACATCAGCGATATGTTTAGGACGTTGGTGCCATTTCATCAGTGTTAATATAATATGCCACATTATTATCAAGTTAATTTATTATCAATTTAATTTATCTTTAATTCAATTTGGCCCTGGCCCTGGCCTGGCCCCGGCCCGGCCCTGGCCCTGGCCCTGGCCCTGGCCCTGGCCCGCCCTGGCCCTGGCCCTGGCTGTTCTGGACCAATGCAAATCTAAACAATGCCGAGAAACCATGGGATCAAGCTCCTCTAAAAGGCAGAGAATGAAGAGGGATTATTTTATTTTCAAAAAAGAGGAAAGGTTTATGGTAGAGGCGATTAATTGTATTGTATCCATTCTAGGAATTAGAAAATTGAAGCATAGAAAAACGGGTTAAAATACTCATCATTGTACTTGAATGGCATCATGATGCTTTCGTTTTCACGCTTATGGCACAATAGACCTGTTGTAGCTTGAGAGACGGGTAAATATATAGAACCCAAAAGAAAGAGCCCAGCTTTGTTTTTGTGAGAAACTCAGTGAGGCTGTAAGGTTAGTTCAGCTTTAGGTATGCTCCTTTTAGCATGTGGGAGGGGCACTAGAATGTGACAGAATATTGGTTCATAAATGTTGCCTGGCAACCCTGCTTGCATTCTGTATTCTGTTATCATGGGCCAAGTACCAGAGAGCAGCTTCGAGAAAGTGTTATCATGGGACATTACAGTCTCCCAAGATAACTATCTCCTAAATCTTTCAATGACAGCATTTGATTCCCCTAAGCAACTCATAGCCAAATCTCTGGAAGTTTGCCTACAGCTTTTACTGGTCATCAAATTCTAGGTTACCTAATTATCAGAGAACATTCAATTTCTTCTGTTTATGAATTCTCTCTCTCCTAAGAATTAATTCTATGGAAACAAAGATAATAAGACTCACAGTTATTCATCAAAAGGTGAGTTTGTCATTGTTAACTTCCTTCAGGATGGTGATAATCCATTTGTTAGAGTAGACTTAGGGATTATTGGATTGCAGTCCATTTCTTTTGAGGCAGCTGTCCAACATGAAATATGTAGGATCTTCTAAAAACCCTGCATACACAATGACCTTTCAGCATTTAAACATTTCACGACTCTGCTCTCCGATTAAATAAGGGATGAACCTGGGAGTTTCCCACAATCATGTGGGAGTCAGTGAGAGTCAATTGTGTCGAGTATGGCAGACCATTTCATCACCTGATTATGTTGTCATTTGATTATTAAAATAGGACATTAGATAATCCATGATCAGTGGATTCCACGATGTGGGAAACAATTACTATGGACCATCTAAATATCAATTTTGTAGTTAAAATATTTAAATTAATCACGACAGCATCGTTCAAGAGCCTGGTTTGGAGCCACCTTAGGGATGTAGATGATGTTACATGAACTCATTTTTAGATTATTTAATTATATAAAACAATGATTATATCATCCATGACACCTGCAATCTGGTGCCGCAGATCATCTAATTACATAATTAAAGTATTTAAATTGACAGTCTGTGTTAATACCCAAGATAATGTAAATATTTGTATGGTTATGTAAACAACAACCCTCCATTCCATGAAGAGACCTGTAAAGCTCCCCTTGTGGAGATAATTTGCAATATCTTCACATTTTATGATTCATTGACTCAATTGATGATGATGACATCCTTCATGACTGGAGTCTGGCCATGCTTCCCTGCCAGTAAAATGCCACATCTCCTATTTATTGTGACAATTAGCTATTGCTGACTTATTTAATTCTTTAAATTATATAAGCGACAGACAATGCCATCACCGATTACGATTAGTGTGCAAATTTCTATCAGGGACAAGGTTAGGAAAGATTTAGACATGGGCAGAGCATTTTGTGAATGATCTATGCATCTCCCATAGTAAAAAGGATGCTGGATGATTGAGTCCAGAAGATTGCTTGGGGCCATTCGAGAAGTACAAGGAATTCACCAAGGCCGGCATGGTGGTCTGTGTGTTGACTACCTGCTTGTCCTCCACATCTTCACATCGGTTGTGATCTACCATGAGAAGAATTAGTGGCACTAGGAGGTCGGCACCATCTCCGAGACCTGGCAAAAGGATGACGACCCAGAACACGGAAGAACATCTCTCTCTCAGATATGCTGGTTATGCCCCAGCTGCAGCCATCTTTTTCAGCTGATAGCAACATCTTGGTTACTACTTGTAAGCCAGGAATGGGCCCATTATCTCAGAGTCTGCAGCACCACAACAGAGATTCAGGTGCTGGTGATGATGTCAGGCCAACAGAATTCATCATGCAAGACAGTAAGATTATCTGACGATTAACTTATGGCATTTTAAAAATCCTTGATGACAGCATACATTTCCATATCTGTCAAGTCTGCCCAGGATTGGAAGATACAAAAAAAGGTCAAAGACTTACATAGTTAAAGATGTAATTATTAAATTCTTTCATTATAAAATCTGTGATCCCTGAAGTTTGGTGCCACCTTGTGTGACTCAAGTGTGACAGACGATCTAACTATCTGATTATTTCATTATACAAATCTGTCTTTTTCTACTCCAGGAAGAGTGGAGTCTTGATCCACCATGTTGGTTTTAAATTGTCTCTTGTGATTTATTTCTTTCCTCCTTCCTTCCTTCCTTCCTTCCTTCCTTCCTTCTTTTCTTTCTTTCTTTAAATCAAAGTTGATATCGATTTGTTATCTCTCTAGGGGTTAATTATGAGCAATTATCTCTTTTTCATTAATTTTTTTGTGCATATCTATGATTAAGAACTCAATGACCCTTCAATATTGAGCAATCATTTAGGCTTCACGCATAAAACACCATTCACTGGTTTAAAGTTTATTCATTTAATTATGAAAATCTGTCATTATGTATTCAGTGATCACTGGAGTTTTGAGCCTCCATCGTGCCAGACCAACACATCATCGAATACACTTACTTACTTAACTGTTAAGCTAGGAAATTAAATGATAATTCATCACTTAATTAAAGAATTTAAAATACAGGTAATGTTATGGACGATAAGTCTCTTTTGGTATCAGATTTTGGGAGTTGATGTAACATCATCTCATTACTTCATCATTTAGCTATATGAAGAGATCTTTACATCAGCGATATGTTTAGGACGTTGGTGCCATTTCATCAGTGTTAATATAATATGATCAAGTTAATTTATTATCAATTTATTTTATCATCAATTTAAATTTGGCCCTGGCCCTGGCCCTGGCCCTGGCTGTTCTGGACCAATGCAAATCTAAACAATGCCGAGAAACCATGGGATCAAGCTCCTCTAAAAGGCAGAGAATGAAGAGGGATTATTTTATTTTCAAAAAAGAGGAAAGGTTTATGGTAGAGGCGATTAATTGTATTGTATCCATTCTAGGAATTAGAAAATTGAAGCATAGAAAAACGGGTTAAAATACTCATCATTGTACTTGAATGGCATCATGATGCTTTCGTTTTCACGCTTATGGCACAATAGACCTGTTGTAGCTTGAGAGACGGGTAAATATATAGAACCCAAAAGAAAGAGCCCAGCTTTGTTTTTGTGAGAAACTCAGTGAGGCTGTAAGGTTAGTTCAGCTTTAGGTATGCTCCTTTTAGCATGTGGGAGGGGCACTAGAATGTGACAGAATATTGGTTCATAAATGTTGCCTGGCAACCCTGCTTGCATTCTGTATTCTGTTATCATGGGCCAAGTACCAGAGAGCAGCTTCGAGAAAGTGTTATCATGGGACATTACAGTCTCCCAAGATAACTATCTCCTAAATCTTTCAATGACAGCATTTGATTCCCCTAAGCAACTCATAGCCAAATCTCTGGAAGTTTGCCTACAGCTTTTACTGGTCATCAAATTCTAGGTTACCTAATTATCAGAGAACATTCAATTTCTTCTGTTTATGAATTCTCTCTCTCCTAAGAATTAATTCTATGGAAACAAAGATAATAAGACTCACAGTTATTCATCAAAAGGTGAGTTTGTCATTGTTAACTTCCTTCAGGATGGTGATAATCCATTTGTTAGAGTAGACTTAGGGATTATTGGATTGCAGTCCATTTCTTTTGAGGCAGCTGTCCAACATGAAATATGTAGGATCTTCTAAAAACCCTGCATACACAATGACCTTTCAGCATTTAAACATTTCACGACTCTGCTCTCCGATTAAATAAGGGATGAACCTGGGAGTTTCCCACAATCATGTGGGAGTCAGTGAGAGTCAATTGTGTCGAGTATGGCAGACCATTTCATCACCTGATTATGTTGTCATTTGATTATTAAAATAGGACATTAGATAATCCATGATCAGTGGATTCCACGATGTGGGAAACAATTACTATGGACCATCTAAATATCAATTTTGTAGTTAAAATATTTAAATTAATCACGACAGCATCGTTCAAGAGCCTGGTTTGGAGCCACCTTAGGGATGTAGATGATGTTACATGAACTCATTTTTAGATTATTTAATTATATAAAACAATGATTATATCATCCATGACACCTGCAATCTGGTGCCGCAGATCATCTAATTACATAATTAAAGTATTTAAATTGACAGTCTGTGTTAATACCCAAGATAATGTAAATATTTGTATGGTTATGTAAACAACAACCCTCCATTCCATGAAGAGACCTGTAAAGCTCCCCTTGTGGAGATAATTTGCAATATCTTCACATTTTATGATTCATTGACTCAATTGATGATGATGACATCCTTCATGACTGGAGCCTGGCCATGCTTCCCTGCCAGTAAAATGCCACATCTCCTATTTATTGTGACAATTAGCTATTGCTGACTTATTTAATTCTTTAAATTATATAAGCGACAGACAATGCCATCACCGATTACGATTAGTGTGCAAATTTCTATCAGGGACAAGGTTAGGAAAGATTTAGACATGGGCAGAGCATTTTGTGAATGATCTATGCATCTCCCATAGTAAAAAGGATGCTGGATGATTGAGTCCAGAAGATTGCTTGGGGCCATTCGAGAAGTACAAGGAATTCACCAAGGCCGGCATGGTGGTCTGTGTGTTGACTACCTGCTTGTCCTCCACATCTTCACATCGGTTGTGATCTACCATGAGAAGAATTAGTGGCACTAGGAGGTCGGCACCATCTCCGAGACCTGGCAAAAGGATGACGACCCAGAACACGGAAGAACATCTCTCTCTCAGATATGCTGGTTATGCCCCAGATGCAGCCATCTTTTTCAGCTGATAGCAACATCTTGGTTACTACTTGTAAGCCAGGAATGGGCCCATTATCTCAGAGTCTGCAGCACCACAACAGAGATTCAGGTGCTGGTGATGATGTCAGGCCAACAGAATTCATCATGCAAGACAGTAAGATTATCTGACGATTAACTTATGGCATTTTAAAAATCCTTGATGACAGCATACATTTACATATCTGTCAAATCTGCCCAGGATTGGAAGATAAAAAAAAAAGGTCAAAGACTTACATAGTTAAAGATGTAATTATTAAATTCTTTCATTATAAAATCTGTGATCCCTGAAGTTTGGTGCCACCTTGTGTGACTCAAGTGTGACAGACGATCTAACTATCTGATTATTTCATTATACAAATCTGTCTTTTTCTACTCCAGGAAGAGTGGAGTCTTGATCCACCATGTTGGTTTTAAATTGTCTCTTGTGATTTATTTCTTTCCTCCTTCCTTCCTTCCTTCCTTCCTTCCTTCCTTTCTTTCTTTCTTTAAATCAATGTTGATATCGATTTGTTATCTCTCTAGGGGTTAATTATGAGCAATTATCTCTTTTTCATTAATTTTTTTGTGCATATCTATGATTAAGAACTCAATGACCCTTCAATATTGAGCAATCATTTAGGCTTCACGCATAAAACACCATTCACTGGTTTAAAGTTTATTCATATAATTATGAAAATCTGTCATTATGTATTCAGTGATCACTGGAGTTTTGAGCCTCCATCGTGCCAGACCAACACATCATCGAATACACTTACTTACTTAACTGTTAAGCTAGGAAATTAAATGATAATTCATCACTTAATTAAAGAATTTAAAATACAGGTAATGTTATGGACGATAAGTCTCTTTTGGTATCAGATTTTGGGAGTTGATGTAACATCATCTCATTACTTCATCATTTAGCTATATGAAGAGATCTTTACATCAGCGATATGTTTAGGACGTTGGTGCCATTTCATCAGTGTTAATATAATATGATCAAGTTAATTTATTATCAATTTATTTTATCATCAATTTAATTTTGGCCCTGGCCCTGGCCCTGGCCCTGCCCGGCCGCCGCGGCCCGGCCCGGCCGGCCCGGCCCTGGCCCTGGCCCTGGCGGCCCTGGCCCTGGCCCTGGCCCTGGCCCTGGCTGTTCTGGACCAATGCAAATCTAAACAATGCCGAGAAAACATGGGATCAAGCTCCTCTAAAAGGCAGAGAATGAAGAGGGATTATTTTATTTTCAAAAAAGAGGAAAGGTTTATGGTAGAGGCGATTAATTGTATTGTATCCATTCTAGGAATTAGAAAATTGAAGCATAGAAAAACGGGTTAAAATACTCATCATTGTACTTGAATGGCATCATGATGCTTTCGTTTTCACGCTTATGGCACAATAGACCTGTTGTAGCTTGAGAGACGGGTAAATATATAGAACCCAAAAGAAAGAGCCCAGCTTTGTTTTTGTGAGAAACTCAGTGAGGCTGTAAGGTTAGTTCAGCTTTAGGTATGCTCCTTTTAGCATGTGGGAGGGGCACTAGAATGTGACAGAATATTGGTTCATAAATGTTGCCTGGCAACCCTGCTTGCATTCTGTATTCTGTTATCATGGGCCAAGTACCAGAGAGCAGCTTCGAGAAAGTGTTATCATGGGACATTACAGTCTCCCAAGATAACTATCTCCTAAATCTTTCAATGACAGCATTTGATTCCCCTAAGCAACTCATAGCCAAATCTCTGGAAGTTTGCCTACAGCTTTTACTGGTCATCAAATTCTAGGTTACCTAATTATCAGAGAACATTCAATTTCTTCTGTTTATGAATTCAATCTCTCCTAAGAATTAATTCTATGGAAACAAAGATAATAAGACTCACAGTTATTCATCAAAAGGTGAGTTTGTCATTGTTAACTTCCTTCAGGATGGTGATAATCCATTTGTTAGAGTAGACTTAGGGATTATTGGATTGCAGTCCATTTCTTTTGAGGCAGCTGTCCAACATGAAATATGTAGGATCTTCTAAAAACCCTGCATACACAATGACCTTTCAGCATTTAAACATTTCACGACTCTGCTCTCCGATTAAATAAGGGATGAACCTGGGAGTTTCCCACAATCATGTGGGAGTCAGTGAGAGTCAATTGTGTCGAGTATGGCAGACCATTTCATCACCTGATTATGTTGTCATTTGATTATTAAAATAGGACATTAGATAATCCATGATCAGTGGATTCCACGATGTGGGAAACAATTACTATGGACCATCTAAATATCAATTTTGTAGTTAAAATATTTAAATTAATCACGACAGCATCGTTCAAGAGCCTGGTTTGGAGCCACCTTAGGGATGTAGATGATGTTACATGAACTCATTTTTAGATTATTTAATTATATAAAACAATGATTATATCATCCATGACACCTGCAATCTGGTGCCGCAGATCATCTAATTACATAATTAAAGTATTTAAATTGACAGTCTGTGTTAATACCCAAGATAATGTAAATATTTGTATGGTTATGTAAACAACAACCCTCCATTCCATGAAGAGACCTGTAAAGCTCCCCTTGTGGAGATAATTTGCAATATCTTCACATTTTATGATTCATTGACTCAATTGATGATGATGACATCCTTCATGACTGGAGCCTGGCCATGCTTCCCTGCCAGTAAAATGCCACATCTCCTATTTATTGTGACAATTAGCTATTGCTGACTTATTTAATTCTTTAAATTATATAAGCGACAGACAATGCCATCACCGATTACGATTAGTGTGCAAATTTCTATCAGGGACAAGGTTAGGAAAGATTTAGACATGGGCAGAGCATTTTGTGAATGATCTATGCATCTCCCATAGTAAAAAGGATGCTGGATGATTGAGTCCAGAAGATTGCTTGGGGCCATTCGAGAAGTACAAGGAATTCACCAAGGCCGGCATGGTGGTCTGTGTGTTGACTACCTGCTTGTCCTCCACATCTTCACATCGGTTGTGATCTACCATGAGAAGAATTAGTGGCACTAGGAGGTCGGCACCATCTCCGAGACCTGGCAAAAGGATGACGACCCAGAACACGGAAGAACATCTCTCTCTCAGATATGCTGGTTATGCCCCAGATGCAGCCATCTTTTTCAGCTGATAGCAACATCTTGGTTACTACTTGTAAGCCAGGAATGGGCCCATTATCTCAGAGTCTGCAGCACCACAACAGAGATTCAGGTGCTGGTGATGATGTCAGGCCAACAGAATTCATCATGCAAGACAGTAAGATTATCTGACGATTAACTTATGGCATTTTAAAAATCCTTGATGACAGCATACATTTCCATATCTGTCAAGTCTGCCCAGGATTGGAAGATACAAAAAAAGGTCAAAGACTTACATAGTTAAAGATGTAATTATTAAATTCTTTCATTATAAAATCTGTGATCCCTGAAGTTTGGTGCCACCTTGTGTGACTCAAGTGTGACAGACGATCTAACTATCTGATTATTTCATTATACAAATCTGTCTTTTTCTACTCCAGGAAGAGTGGAGTCTTGATCCACCATGTTGGTTTTAAATTGTCTCTTGTGATTTATTTCTTTCCTCCTTCCTTCCTATCTTCCTTCCTTTCTTCCTTCCTTTCTTTCTTTCTTTAAATCAAAGTTGATATCGATTTGTTATCTCTCTAGGGGTTAATTATGAGCAATTATCTCTTTTTCATTAATTTTTTTGTGCATATCTATGATTAAGAACTCAATGACCCTTCAATATTGAGCAATCATTTAGGCTTCACGCATAAAACACCATTCACTGGTTTAAAGTTTATTCATTTAATTATGAAAATCTGTCATTATGTATTCAGTGATCACTGGAGTTTTGAGCCTCCATCGTGCCAGACCAACACATCATCGAATACACTTACTTACTTAACTGTTAAGCTAGGAAATTAAATGATAATTCATCACTTAATTAAAGAATTTAAAATACAGGTAATGTTATGGACGATAAGTCTCTTTTGGTATCAGATTTTGGGAGTTGATGTAACATCATCTCATTACTTCATCATTTAGCTATATGAAGAGATCTTTACATCAGCGATATGTTTAGGACGTTGGTGCCATTTCATCAGTGTTAATATAATATGATCAAGTTAATTTATTATCAATTTATTTTATCATCAATTTAATTTTGGCCCTGGCCCTGGCCCTGGCCTGGCCCCTGGCCCGGCCCTGGCCTGGCCCTGGCCCCTGGCCCTGGCCTGGCCCTGGCCCTGGCCCTGGCCCTGGCCCTGGCCCCCTGGCTGTTCTGGACCAATGCAAATCTAAACAATGCCGAGAAAACATGGGATCAAGCTCCTCTAAAAGGCAGAGAATGAAGAGGGATTATTTTATTTTCAAAAAAGAGGAAAGGTTTATGGTAGAGGCGATTAATTGTATTGTATCCATTCTAGGAATTAGAAAATTGAAGCATAGAAAAACGGGTTAAAATACTCATCATTGTACTTGAATGGCATCATGATGCTTTCGTTTTCACGCTTATGGCACAATAGACCTGTTGTAGCTTGAGAGACGGGTAAATATATAGAACCCAAAAGAAAGAGCCCAGCTTTGTTTTTGTGAGAAACTCAGTGAGGCTGTAAGGTTAGTTCAGCTTTAGGTATGCTCCTTTTAGCATGTGGGAGGGGCACTAGAATGTGACAGAATATTGGTTCATAAATGTTGCCTGGCAACCCTGCTTGCATTCTGTATTCTGTTATCATGGGCCAAGTACCAGAGAGCAGCTTCGAGAAAGTGTTATCATGGGACATTACAGTCTCCCAAGATAACTATCTCCTAAATCTTTCAATGACAGCATTTGATTCCCCTAAGCAACTCATAGCCAAATCTCTGGAAGTTTGCCTACAGCTTTTACTGGTCATCAAATTCTAGGTTACCTAATTATCAGAGAACATTCAATTTCTTCTGTTTATGAATTCAATCTCTCCTAAGAATTAATTCTATGGAAACAAAGATAATAAGACTCACAGTTATTCATCAAAAGGTGAGTTTGTCATTGTTAACTTCCTTCAGGATGGTGATAATCCATTTGTTAGAGTAGACTTAGGGATTATTGGATTGCAGTCCATTTCTTTTGAGGCAGCTGTCCAACATGAAATATGTAGGATCTTCTAAAAACCCTGCATACACAATGACCTTTCAGCATTTAAACATTTCACGACTCTGCTCTCCGATTAAATAAGGGATGAACCTGGGAGTTTCCCACAATCATGTGGGAGTCAGTGAGAGTCAATTGTGTCGAGTATGGCAGACCATTTCATCACCTGATTATGTTGTCATTTGATTATTAAAATAGGACATTAGATAATCCATGATCAGTGGATTCCACGATGTGGGAAACAATTACTATGGACCATCTAAATATCAATTTTGTAGTTAAAATATTTAAATTAATCACGACAGCATCGTTCAAGAGCCTGGTTTGGAGCCACCTTAGCGATGTAGATGATGTTACGTGAAATCATTTTTAGATTATTTAACTATATAAAACAATGATTATATCATCCATGACACCTGCAATCTGGTGCCGCAGATCATCTAATTACATAATTAAAGTATTTAAATTGACAGTCTGTGTTAATACCCAAGATAATGTAAATATTTGTATGGTTATGTAAACAACAACCCTCCATTCCATGAAGAGACCTGTAAAGCTCCCCTTGTGGAGATAATTTGCAATATCTTCACATTTTATGATTCATTGACTCAATTGATGATGATGACATCCTTCATGACTGGAGCCTGGCCATGCTTCCCTGCCAGTAAAATGCCACATCTCCTATTTATTGTGACAATTAGCTATTGCTGACTTATTTAATTCTTTAAATTATATAAGCGACAGACAATGCCATCACCGATTACGATTAGTGTGCAAATTTCTATCAGGGACAAGGTTAGGAAAGATTTAGACATGGGCAGAGCATTTTGTGAATGATCTATGCATCTCCCATAGTAAAAAGGATGCTGGATGATTGAGTCCAGAAGATTGCTTGGGGCCATTCGAGAAGTACAAGGAATTCACCAAGGCCGGCATGGTGGTCTGTGTGTTGACTACCTGCTTGTCCTCCACATCTTCACATCGGTTGTGATCTACCATGAGAAGAATTAGTGGCACTAGGAGGTCGGCACCATCTCCGAGACCTGGCAAAAGGATGACGACCCAGAACACGGAAGAACATCTCTCTCTCAGATATGCTGGTTATGCCCCAGCTGCAGCCATCTTTTTCAGCTGATAGCAACATCTTGGTTACTACTTGTAAGCCAGGAATGGGCCCATTATCTCAGAGTCTGCAGCACCACAACAGAGATTCAGGTGCTGGTGATGATGTCAGGCCAACAGAATTCATCATGCAAGACAGTAAGATTATCTGACGATTAACTTATGGCATTTTAAAAATCCTTGATGACAGCATACATTTCCATATCTGTCAAAGACTTACATAGTTAAAGATGTAATTATTAAATTCTTTCATTATAAAATCTGTGATCCCTGAAGTTTGGTGCCACCTTGTGTGACTCAAGTGTGACAGACGATCTAACTATCTGATTATTTCATTATACAAATCTGTCTTTTTCTACTCCAGGAAGAGTGGAGTCTTGATCCACCATGTTGGTTTTAAATTGTCTCTTGTGATTTATTTCTTTCCTCCTTCCTTCCTTCCTTCCTTCCTTCCTTCCTTTCTTTTTCTTTCTTTAAATCAATGTTGATATCGATTTGTTATCTCTCTAGGGGTTAGTTATGAGCAATTATCTCTTTATTCATTCATTTTTTTGTGCATATCTATGATTAAGAACTCAATGACCCTTCAATATTGAGCAATCATTTAGGCTTCACGCATAAAACACCATTCACTGGTTTAAAGTTTATTCATTTAATTATGAAAATCTGTCATTATGTATTCAGTGATCACTGGAGTTTTGAGCCTCCATCGTGCCAGACCATCACATCATCGAATCTACACTTACTTCCTTAACTGTTAAGCAAGGAAATTAAATGATAATTCATCACTTAATTAAAGAATTTAAAATACAGGTAATGTTATGGACGATAAGTCTCTTTTGGAATCAGATTTTGGGAGTTGATGTAACATCATCTCATTACTTCATCATTTAGCTATATAAAGAGATCTTTACATCAGCGATATGTTTAGGACTTTGGTGCCATTTCATCAGTGTTAATATAAAAGGCCCACTAATTTATTATCAAGTTAATTTATTATCAATTTATTTTATCATCAATTTAATTTTGGCCCTGGCCCTGGCCCTGGCCCTGGCCCTGGCCCTGGCCCTGGCCCTGGCCCTGGCCCTGGCCCTGGCCCTGGCCCTGGCTGTTCTGGACCAATGCAAATCTAAACAATGCCGAGAAAACATGGGATCAAGCTCCTCTAAAAGGCAGAGAATGAAGAGGGATTATTTTATTTTCAAAAAAGAGGAAAGGTTTATGGTAGAGGCGATTAATTGTATTGTATCCATTCTAGGAATTAGAAAATTGAAGCATAGAAAAACGGGTTAAAATACTCATCATTGTACTTGAATGGCATCATGATGCTTTCGTTTTCACGCTTATGGCACAATAGACCTGTTGTAG
The DNA here is from genome assembly GCF_943737965.1 of Phodopus roborovskii. Taxonomy (NCBI): domain Eukaryota; kingdom Metazoa; phylum Chordata; class Mammalia; order Rodentia; family Cricetidae; genus Phodopus; species Phodopus roborovskii. The sequence goes on from NW_026125748.1 coordinate 165,684, forward strand.
CTTGAGAGACGAGTAAATATATAAAACCCAAAAGAAAGAGCCCAGCTTTGTTTTTGTGAGAAACTCAGTGAGGCTGTAAGGTTAGTTCAGCTTTAGGTATGCTCCTTTTAGCATGTGGGAGGGGCACTAGAATGTGACAGAATATTGGTTCATAAATGTTGCCTGGCAACCCTGCTTGCATTCTGTATTCTGTTATCATGGGCCAAGTACCAGAGAGCAGCTTCGAGAAAGTGTTATCATGGGACATTACAGTCTCCCAAGATAACTATCTCCTAAATCTTTCAATGACAGCATTTGATTCCCCTAAGCAACTCATAGCCAAATCTCTGGAAGTTTGCCTACAGCTTTTACTGGTCATCAAATTCTAGGTTACCTAATTATCAGAGAACATTCAATTTCTTCTGTTTATGAATTCTCTCTCTCCTAAGAATTAATTCTATGGAAACAAAGATAATAAGACTCACAGTTATTCATCAAAAGGTGAGTTTGTCATTGTTAACTTCCTTCAGGATGGTGATAATCCATTTGTTAGAGTAGACTTAGGGATTATTGGATTGCAGTCCATTTCTTTTGAGGCAGCTGTCCAACATGAAATATGTAGGATCTTCTAAAAACCCTGCATACACAATGACCTTTCAGCATTTAAACATTTCACGACTCTGCTCTCCGATTAAATAAGGGATGAACCTGGGAGTTTCCCACAATCATGTGGGAGTCAGTGAGAGTCAATTGTGTCGAGTATGGCAGACCATTTCATCACCTGATTATGTTGTCATTTGATTATTAAAATAGGACATTAGATAATCCATGATCAGTGGATTCCACGATGTGGGAAACAATTACTATGGACCATCTAAATATCAATTTTGTAGTTAAAATATTTAAATTAATCACGACAGCATCGTTCAAGAGCCTGGTTTGGAGCCACCTTAGGGAAGTAGATGATGTTACAGTGAACTCATTTTTAGATTATTTAACTATATAAAACAATGATTATATCATCCATGACACCTGCAATCTGGTGCCGCAGATCATCTAATTACATAATTAAAGTATTTAAATTGACAGTCTGTGTTAATACCCAAGATAATGTAAATATTTGTATGGTTATGTAAACAACAACCCTCCATTCCATGAAGAGACCTGTAAAGCTCCCCCTTGTGGAGATAATTTGCAATATCTTCACGTTTTATGATTCACTGACTCAATTGATGATGATGACATCCTTCATGACTGGAGTCTGGCCATGCTTCCCTGCCAGTAAAATGCCACATCTCCTATTTA